>NW_028324313.1:10522613-10525113 GCF_058129835.1 Hydra viridissima
AACATTCAATTTTTAATGGGACAAGAGTTTAAGTTTTTAAAAAGAGTCCGACTTGTTTGCAAAACGTCCAAGAAACATTTGCAAAGTCACAAAAATCGTAGAAAACGCTAAGTCGGTTAAGAAAACGTATTCGCCTATAAAAATGCTCAGTTACTTAAGAAGATGCATGCTCGGTTAAAATATCGCTAGGCAACTCAAGAAATTCCTCTTTCGATAGTAAAATGGCTCGTGCGGTTAAAAAAAGTGTTCGTTTAATAAAGTGTTCTTTCGCCTAACAAAATAACCCTAACGGTTAAAAAAACTTTTAAAAAGTTCCTCGCTCGGTTTAAAAAATACTCAGCCTTGTTCGATTAAAAAAAAAAGCTTGTGCGGTTAAATTTACAATTGTTCTGTTAAAAAAAAAAAACCTGTAACCCTAACCCTAACCCTAACCCTAACCCTAACCCTAACCCTAACCCTAACCCTAGCCCTAACCCTAACGGTTAAAAAAAACGCTTGTGCGGTTAAAAAAAAAACACTTGTTCAGTTAAAGAAACGGTGGTACGGTTAAAAAAACCCTTGTTCGGTTAAAAAAGCACTTGTTCGCTTAAAAAAATAGTTGCTCGGTTAAAAAACCGTCTTACGGTTAAAAAAAACTCTTGTTCGGTTAAAGAAACCGTGGTACGGTTAAAAAAACCCGTTTTCGGTAAAAAAAAAAAAAAAAAAAAAAAGCACTTGTTTGTTTAAAAACACTTGTTCTGTTAAAAAAAAAACACTTGCTCACTGGAAAAAACACTTGTTCTGTTAAAAAAAAAACACTTGCTCACTGGAAAAAACACTTGTTCTGTTAAAAAAAAAACACTTGCTCACTGGAAAAAACACTTGTTCTGTTAAAAAAAAAACACTTGCTCACTGGAAAAAACACTTGTTCTGTTAAAAAAAAAACACTTGCTCACTGGAAAAAACACTTGTTCGGTTTAAGAAACGCTTGTTCGGTAAAAAAAAACTCTTGTCCGGTTAACCCTAACCCTAACGGTTAACAAATACCCCGCCGATTAATGAGTTACGCGGCTGCTTAGGAAGTCCTCGGTCGGTTATGAAAACACCCAACCGCTTAACCCTTTCATGCACCAATTATTTTTCTGTAACTAACATAACTCATAAAAAAACATCTACAAAATGACAGTGGAACTATGAAATGTTAAATTAGACTTTTTCTACAGCCTTTTTCAACTCTCATTTATAAAACAATATTGTTTTCAATCGGTTAGAATGCACCATTTGAATTGGGGAAGCTTAGCTTGATTTATTGTTATACAACAACCCAGCACATGAAATGGTTAAAGAAATACCCACCTGCCTAAGTATCCTTAAAAAAAAGTATCCTTAAAAAAAAATAAAACCCTCTGTCTCTTGAACATAAATGCAAAAATCATTTAAAAAAGCAAATTCATTTTCAAAAACGTTTAAAAAGTGTAAACCACTTATTAAAAGAAGACTTTACAAAATACTTCACTGCTATTTAAAAAATACTACACATCTATTTCAGAAATTCCATACCACACTACAAAATGAATTTCAAAAACATTTGTTTGTTTGCAAGACAGAAGTTTTCATTACAGAAGACGCTGAATCCATTTTAAAAAGATGCACAGTGAAAAATGCCTACTTTTTATTTTTTTCAAAGGCTCGGTCACTTTCAAAAACTGCAGTCCCTTTTAGAAAAAAAAGAAGTCTTTAATTAAGAAGCAAAAGGTCTCTTTAAAAAAGAAATACAAGTTTTCATTTTAAGAATGGTAGATGTGACTTAACCAACAATTTTAAGTCACATTTAAAGAAACACATTAAGTCGCTTTAAAATATATAATAAGTCACATTCAAGAAGCTTCATATCACTTTAAAAGGGCTTAAGCCACTTTAAAAGTCTCTTAAATGTCTAGCTCACTCACTCACTCACTCACTCACTCACTCACTCACTCACTCACTGCATGATCAAAGTCTTTTAAAAAGACTATTCATGTTTGAAAAGTGCTATTTCACTTTTGCTATTTCCAAATAAATAAAAAGTTTACATCACTCTCAAAAAATGCAAAGCTGCTTAAGAAGAAAAAGCTAGGTCACTTTTAAAAAAGATAACTTCATTTGTAAAAAGAACATCAAGGCGGTTAAGAGTTCTCTGCTCACCAAAACCAAAACAAAAGGCTAAGTCGCTTTAGAATGTAAAACCAACTGCAAACCATTTTAAAAGGGTTTAAAGCCAGTTTAAAAGTCTCACCAGAGATGTCCAGCTCACTGGAACAAAGTCTTTTAAAAAGATTATTCGCATCAGAAAACAGCTAGCTCACTTTCAAAAGTGTTGCTTTAGAAAGAAGCTAGTTCGCTTTTAGAAACAAAAACTTCATTTCTAAGATGAAAATCGATTAAGAGTTGTCTGCAAAACAAAACCAAAAGCTTATTTGATTTAAAGAAACAAAAAACGTTTAAATGGATCCAAATTGACATTGTGAAGTAGAGCAACTTT
>NW_028324313.1:10545113-10547613 GCF_058129835.1 Hydra viridissima
CCGTTTTCGGTAAAAAAAAAAAAAAAAAAAAAAAGCACTTGTTTGTTTAAAAACACTTGTTCTGTTAAAAAAAAAACACTTGCTCACTGGAAAAAACACTTGTTCTGTTAAAAAAAAAACACTTGCTCACTGGAAAAAACACTTGTTCTGTTAAAAAAAAAACACTTGCTCACTGGAAAAAACACTTGTTCTGTTAAAAAAAAAACACTTGCTCACTGGAAAAAACACTTGTTCTGTTAAAAAAAAAACACTTGCTCACTGGAAAAAACACTTGTTCGGTTTAAGAAACGCTTGTTCGGTAAAAAAAAACTCTTGTCCGGTTAACCCTAACCCTAACGGTTAACAAATACCCCGCCGATTAATGAGTTACGCGGCTGCTTAGGAAGTCCTCGGTCGGTTATGAAAACACCCAACCGCTTAACCCTTTCATGCACCAATTATTTTTCTGTAACTAACATAACTCATAAAAAAACATCTACAAAATGACAGTGGAACTATGAAATGTTAAATTAGACTTTTTCTACAGCCTTTTTCAACTCTCATTTATAAAACAATATTGTTTTCAATCGGTTAGAATGCACCATTTGAATTGGGGAAGCTTAGCTTGATTTATTGTTATACAACAACCCAGCACATGAAATGGTTAAAGAAATACCCACCTGCCTAAGTATCCTTAAAAAAAAGTATCCTTAAAAAAAAATAAAACCCTCTGTCTCTTGAACATAAATGCAAAAATCATTTAAAAAAGCAAATTCATTTTCAAAAACGTTTAAAAAGTGTAAACCACTTATTAAAAGAAGACTTTACAAAATACTTCACTGCTATTTAAAAAATACTACACATCTATTTCAGAAATTCCATACCACACTACAAAATGAATTTCAAAAACATTTGTTTGTTTGCAAGACAGAAGTTTTCATTACAGAAGACGCTGAATCCATTTTAAAAAGATGCACAGTGAAAAATGCCTACTTTTTATTTTTTTCAAAGGCTCGGTCACTTTCAAAAACTGCAGTCCCTTTTAGAAAAAAAAGAAGTCTTTAATTAAGAAGCAAAAGGTCTCTTTAAAAAAGAAATACAAGTTTTCATTTTAAGAATGGTAGATGTGACTTAACCAACAATTTTAAGTCACATTTAAAGAAACACATTAAGTCGCTTTAAAATATATAATAAGTCACATTCAAGAAGCTTCATATCACTTTAAAAGGGCTTAAGCCACTTTAAAAGTCTCTTAAATGTCTAGCTCACTCACTCACTCACTCACTCACTCACTCACTCACTCACTCACTGCATGATCAAAGTCTTTTAAAAAGACTATTCATGTTTGAAAAGTGCTATTTCACTTTTGCTATTTCCAAATAAATAAAAAGTTTACATCACTCTCAAAAAATGCAAAGCTGCTTAAGAAGAAAAAGCTAGGTCACTTTTAAAAAAGATAACTTCATTTGTAAAAAGAACATCAAGGCGGTTAAGAGTTCTCTGCTCACCAAAACCAAAACAAAAGGCTAAGTCGCTTTAGAATGTAAAACCAACTGCAAACCATTTTAAAAGGGTTTAAAGCCAGTTTAAAAGTCTCACCAGAGATGTCCAGCTCACTGGAACAAAGTCTTTTAAAAAGATTATTCGCATCAGAAAACAGCTAGCTCACTTTCAAAAGTGTTGCTTTAGAAAGAAGCTAGTTCGCTTTTAGAAACAAAAACTTCATTTCTAAGATGAAAATCGATTAAGAGTTGTCTGCAAAACAAAACCAAAAGCTTATTTGATTTAAAGAAACAAAAAACGTTTAAATGGATCCAAATTGACATTGTGAAGTAGAGCAACTTTAGAAATACAACAAATCATATTTTTAAAATTTTGCCACTTTAAACGCAACCCTAACCCTAACCCTAACCCTAACGCTATATCATATTTAAAAAAGAGCCTAAGTCACTTTAAAAAGGTCACATCATTTAGACAACACGAAGCTGTTAGTCCAAACGACTTGCAGCATCACCATCACCATCATTGTCAGCAGCAGCAGCAGCAGCAGCAGCAGCAGCAGCAGACGGAGAAAAAAATGCAAATTCAAAAGGTCTTCCTAGGAAACTGTCTTCGAAATCAATCAGAAAATAACATCATCATTGCAAAACAAAACAAAAAACAAAAGGAGGTGTTTGCATTTAAAAAGCTCTCTCAAAAGACAAACGAATACGACTTACTCATTGATTGGTTGAAACTTGCTGCTAAGATGAGCTTCCTTTTGTTACATCACAGGGATGCATAACTGTACAGCCACAACATCTACCCAGCATTACCTCACTCAAAACTAACTAAACACTGTCTCATTCTTAGAAACGAAACATTCTTTAACTTAGCTTAGAGTAGGTAAGGTTAAATAGGTCTATTAAAAGAGAGCTGAAATTCTTAGCTCCCTGCTGATTGTTTTCTTCTATGCATTTCCTTCTTTTTCCAGCTCCTTTATAGTTTGGCTCCTTTATAGTTTGGCTTTATCAATGTAATG
>NW_028324313.1:10555113-10557613 GCF_058129835.1 Hydra viridissima
TCTGGCAAGCCCATACAACGCACAACGCCAATTGCAGAGGACGAATAAAACTTCCTCTGGACTCTCGAGTCACTTAAACCGCACGACACCAACGCATCGAGAACCGTCCGCCGAAAAAGCACTGTCAAACGTCTCAACAGCGACAACGGAGCGCTTCTAATGCTTTACACCAACACCAGAGAAGCTACCAGCAAACTGCTAGAGCTGTGCTGCGTTTGCTCTCGTCTTCTCCATGAACATTCAATTTTTAATGGGACAAGAGTTTAAGTTTTTAAAAAGAGTCCGACTTGTTTGCAAAACGTCCAAGAAACATTTGCAAAGTCACAAAAATCGTAGAAAACGCTAAGTCGGTTAAGAAAACGTATTCGCCTATAAAAATGCTCAGTTACTTAAGAAGATGCATGCTCGGTTAAAATATCGCTAGGCAACTCAAGAAATTCCTCTTTCGATAGTAAAATGGCTCGTGCGGTTAAAAAAAGTGTTCGTTTAATAAAGTGTTCTTTCGCCTAACAAAATAACCCTAACGGTTAAAAAAACTTTTAAAAAGTTCCTCGCTCGGTTTAAAAAATACTCAGCCTTGTTCGATTAAAAAAAAAAGCTTGTGCGGTTAAATTTACAATTGTTCTGTTAAAAAAAAAAAACCTGTAACCCTAACCCTAACCCTAACCCTAACCCTAACCCTAACCCTAACCCTAACCCTAGCCCTAACCCTAACGGTTAAAAAAAACGCTTGTGCGGTTAAAAAAAAAACACTTGTTCAGTTAAAGAAACGGTGGTACGGTTAAAAAAACCCTTGTTCGGTTAAAAAAGCACTTGTTCGCTTAAAAAAATAGTTGCTCGGTTAAAAAACCGTCTTACGGTTAAAAAAAACTCTTGTTCGGTTAAAGAAACCGTGGTACGGTTAAAAAAACCCGTTTTCGGTAAAAAAAAAAAAAAAAAAAAAAAGCACTTGTTTGTTTAAAAACACTTGTTCTGTTAAAAAAAAAACACTTGCTCACTGGAAAAAACACTTGTTCTGTTAAAAAAAAAACACTTGCTCACTGGAAAAAACACTTGTTCTGTTAAAAAAAAAACACTTGCTCACTGGAAAAAACACTTGTTCTGTTAAAAAAAAAACACTTGCTCACTGGAAAAAACACTTGTTCTGTTAAAAAAAAAACACTTGCTCACTGGAAAAAACACTTGTTCGGTTTAAGAAACGCTTGTTCGGTAAAAAAAAACTCTTGTCCGGTTAACCCTAACCCTAACGGTTAACAAATACCCCGCCGATTAATGAGTTACGCGGCTGCTTAGGAAGTCCTCGGTCGGTTATGAAAACACCCAACCGCTTAACCCTTTCATGCACCAATTATTTTTCTGTAACTAACATAACTCATAAAAAAACATCTACAAAATGACAGTGGAACTATGAAATGTTAAATTAGACTTTTTCTACAGCCTTTTTCAACTCTCATTTATAAAACAATATTGTTTTCAATCGGTTAGAATGCACCATTTGAATTGGGGAAGCTTAGCTTGATTTATTGTTATACAACAACCCAGCACATGAAATGGTTAAAGAAATACCCACCTGCCTAAGTATCCTTAAAAAAAAGTATCCTTAAAAAAAAATAAAACCCTCTGTCTCTTGAACATAAATGCAAAAATCATTTAAAAAAGCAAATTCATTTTCAAAAACGTTTAAAAAGTGTAAACCACTTATTAAAAGAAGACTTTACAAAATACTTCACTGCTATTTAAAAAATACTACACATCTATTTCAGAAATTCCATACCACACTACAAAATGAATTTCAAAAACATTTGTTTGTTTGCAAGACAGAAGTTTTCATTACAGAAGACGCTGAATCCATTTTAAAAAGATGCACAGTGAAAAATGCCTACTTTTTATTTTTTTCAAAGGCTCGGTCACTTTCAAAAACTGCAGTCCCTTTTAGAAAAAAAAGAAGTCTTTAATTAAGAAGCAAAAGGTCTCTTTAAAAAAGAAATACAAGTTTTCATTTTAAGAATGGTAGATGTGACTTAACCAACAATTTTAAGTCACATTTAAAGAAACACATTAAGTCGCTTTAAAATATATAATAAGTCACATTCAAGAAGCTTCATATCACTTTAAAAGGGCTTAAGCCACTTTAAAAGTCTCTTAAATGTCTAGCTCACTCACTCACTCACTCACTCACTCACTCACTCACTCACTCACTCACTGCATGATCAAAGTCTTTTAAAAAGACTATTCATGTTTGAAAAGTGCTATTTCACTTTTGCTATTTCCAAATAAATAAAAAGTTTACATCACTCTCAAAAAATGCAAAGCTGCTTAAGAAGAAAAAGCTAGGTCACTTTTAAAAAAGATAACTTCATTTGTAAAAAGAACATCAAGGCGGTTAAGAGTTCTCTGCTCACCAAAACCAAAACAAAAGGCTAAGTCGCTTTAGAATGTAAAACCAACTGCAAACCATTTTAAAAGGGTTTAAAGCCAGTTTAAAAGTCTCACCAGAGAT
>NW_028324313.1:10567613-10570113 GCF_058129835.1 Hydra viridissima
CCCTCTGTCTCTTGAACATAAATGCAAAAATCATTTAAAAAAGCAAATTCATTTTCAAAAACGTTTAAAAAGTGTAAACCACTTATTAAAAGAAGACTTTACAAAATACTTCACTGCTATTTAAAAAATACTACACATCTATTTCAGAAATTCCATACCACACTACAAAATGAATTTCAAAAACATTTGTTTGTTTGCAAGACAGAAGTTTTCATTACAGAAGACGCTGAATCCATTTTAAAAAGATGCACAGTGAAAAATGCCTACTTTTTATTTTTTTCAAAGGCTCGGTCACTTTCAAAAACTGCAGTCCCTTTTAGAAAAAAAAGAAGTCTTTAATTAAGAAGCAAAAGGTCTCTTTAAAAAAGAAATACAAGTTTTCATTTTAAGAATGGTAGATGTGACTTAACCAACAATTTTAAGTCACATTTAAAGAAACACATTAAGTCGCTTTAAAATATATAATAAGTCACATTCAAGAAGCTTCATATCACTTTAAAAGGGCTTAAGCCACTTTAAAAGTCTCTTAAATGTCTAGCTCACTCACTCACTCACTCACTCACTCACTCACTCACTCACTCACTCACTGCATGATCAAAGTCTTTTAAAAAGACTATTCATGTTTGAAAAGTGCTATTTCACTTTTGCTATTTCCAAATAAATAAAAAGTTTACATCACTCTCAAAAAATGCAAAGCTGCTTAAGAAGAAAAAGCTAGGTCACTTTTAAAAAAGATAACTTCATTTGTAAAAAGAACATCAAGGCGGTTAAGAGTTCTCTGCTCACCAAAACCAAAACAAAAGGCTAAGTCGCTTTAGAATGTAAAACCAACTGCAAACCATTTTAAAAGGGTTTAAAGCCAGTTTAAAAGTCTCACCAGAGATGTCCAGCTCACTGGAACAAAGTCTTTTAAAAAGATTATTCGCATCAGAAAACAGCTAGCTCACTTTCAAAAGTGTTGCTTTAGAAAGAAGCTAGTTCGCTTTTAGAAACAAAAACTTCATTTCTAAGATGAAAATCGATTAAGAGTTGTCTGCAAAACAAAACCAAAAGCTTATTTGATTTAAAGAAACAAAAAACGTTTAAATGGATCCAAATTGACATTGTGAAGTAGAGCAACTTTAGAAATACAACAAATCATATTTTTAAAATTTTGCCACTTTAAACGCAACCCTAACCCTAACCCTAACCCTAACGCTATATCATATTTAAAAAAGAGCCTAAGTCACTTTAAAAAGGTCACATCATTTAGACAACACGAAGCTGTTAGTCCAAACGACTTGCAGCATCACCATCACCATCATTGTCAGCAGCAGCAGCAGCAGCAGCAGCAGCAGCAGCAGACGGAGAAAAAAATGCAAATTCAAAAGGTCTTCCTAGGAAACTGTCTTCGAAATCAATCAGAAAATAACATCATCATTGCAAAACAAAACAAAAAACAAAAGGAGGTGTTTGCATTTAAAAAGCTCTCTCAAAAGACAAACGAATACGACTTACTCATTGATTGGTTGAAACTTGCTGCTAAGATGAGCTTCCTTTTGTTACATCACAGGGATGCATAACTGTACAGCCACAACATCTACCCAGCATTACCTCACTCAAAACTAACTAAACACTGTCTCATTCTTAGAAACGAAACATTCTTTAACTTAGCTTAGAGTAGGTAAGGTTAAATAGGTCTATTAAAAGAGAGCTGAAATTCTTAGCTCCCTGCTGATTGTTTTCTTCTATGCATTTCCTTCTTTTTCCAGCTCCTTTATAGTTTGGCTCCTTTATAGTTTGGCTTTATCAATGTAATGCCGTTATTCTAACCCTAACCCTAACCCTAGCCCTAACCCTAACCCTAAATCCTGACTCCTCTTCTTCCAACTTTTTGTAGCTACTTTCATATCAACTCGAATGTTTCTCCCTTACGCTTTTTCTAACTTTCTTATGGAGTTTTCGTCTTACGGAGGTTATGCTTCTTTTCTTCTTTTCGCTCTGCCAATCGTCATGCAATATTCTGCCCAACAACACAAATACTACGAAAATCGTAAATATTATTCCTCTTCGCTATCGCAAAGCACCTCTACTAGATGAGAAGTTAGCTTGGAATTCATAACATGTGCAATAATCCATTCAACAAAAATTGAACGGCTGCGCTCTTAAGAATGTTGTACAAATGGATTATTATCTCAGGTCCAGTGAAGAGGCATTAGGGCCAATATCGGGAAAAATTACTGCTGCTGTGAAGCAGAGAAAATTATAAACTGTGATAAAAGTAATAAGCTTATTTGGTAAAACTGATAAAGTTCATTTAGTTTTTGCTAATTGCGCACTTACGCATTGACTTTCATCGAAGCTGCGCTCACAGTTTAAATCAGCAATAAGCCCAGGCTCACGCCTAAAGCTGCGTCACCACAAGCAGCTCTATAACATGGCCATTGAACGTACTTACTTATCAACAGATCTTACTTAGTTCTGTTAGATCCTACTTAGGCCTGTTAACAGAACTTACTTA
>NW_028324313.1:10577613-10580113 GCF_058129835.1 Hydra viridissima
GCCCTAACCCTAACGGTTAAAAAAAACGCTTGTGCGGTTAAAAAAAAAACACTTGTTCAGTTAAAGAAACGGTGGTACGGTTAAAAAAACCCTTGTTCGGTTAAAAAAGCACTTGTTCGCTTAAAAAAATAGTTGCTCGGTTAAAAAACCGTCTTACGGTTAAAAAAAACTCTTGTTCGGTTAAAGAAACCGTGGTACGGTTAAAAAAACCCGTTTTCGGTAAAAAAAAAAAAAAAAAAAAAAAGCACTTGTTTGTTTAAAAACACTTGTTCTGTTAAAAAAAAAACACTTGCTCACTGGAAAAAACACTTGTTCTGTTAAAAAAAAAACACTTGCTCACTGGAAAAAACACTTGTTCTGTTAAAAAAAAAACACTTGCTCACTGGAAAAAACACTTGTTCTGTTAAAAAAAAAACACTTGCTCACTGGAAAAAACACTTGTTCTGTTAAAAAAAAAACACTTGCTCACTGGAAAAAACACTTGTTCGGTTTAAGAAACGCTTGTTCGGTAAAAAAAAACTCTTGTCCGGTTAACCCTAACCCTAACGGTTAACAAATACCCCGCCGATTAATGAGTTACGCGGCTGCTTAGGAAGTCCTCGGTCGGTTATGAAAACACCCAACCGCTTAACCCTTTCATGCACCAATTATTTTTCTGTAACTAACATAACTCATAAAAAAACATCTACAAAATGACAGTGGAACTATGAAATGTTAAATTAGACTTTTTCTACAGCCTTTTTCAACTCTCATTTATAAAACAATATTGTTTTCAATCGGTTAGAATGCACCATTTGAATTGGGGAAGCTTAGCTTGATTTATTGTTATACAACAACCCAGCACATGAAATGGTTAAAGAAATACCCACCTGCCTAAGTATCCTTAAAAAAAAGTATCCTTAAAAAAAAATAAAACCCTCTGTCTCTTGAACATAAATGCAAAAATCATTTAAAAAAGCAAATTCATTTTCAAAAACGTTTAAAAAGTGTAAACCACTTATTAAAAGAAGACTTTACAAAATACTTCACTGCTATTTAAAAAATACTACACATCTATTTCAGAAATTCCATACCACACTACAAAATGAATTTCAAAAACATTTGTTTGTTTGCAAGACAGAAGTTTTCATTACAGAAGACGCTGAATCCATTTTAAAAAGATGCACAGTGAAAAATGCCTACTTTTTATTTTTTTCAAAGGCTCGGTCACTTTCAAAAACTGCAGTCCCTTTTAGAAAAAAAAGAAGTCTTTAATTAAGAAGCAAAAGGTCTCTTTAAAAAAGAAATACAAGTTTTCATTTTAAGAATGGTAGATGTGACTTAACCAACAATTTTAAGTCACATTTAAAGAAACACATTAAGTCGCTTTAAAATATATAATAAGTCACATTCAAGAAGCTTCATATCACTTTAAAAGGGCTTAAGCCACTTTAAAAGTCTCTTAAATGTCTAGCTCACTCACTCACTCACTCACTCACTCACTCACTCACTCACTCACTCACTGCATGATCAAAGTCTTTTAAAAAGACTATTCATGTTTGAAAAGTGCTATTTCACTTTTGCTATTTCCAAATAAATAAAAAGTTTACATCACTCTCAAAAAATGCAAAGCTGCTTAAGAAGAAAAAGCTAGGTCACTTTTAAAAAAGATAACTTCATTTGTAAAAAGAACATCAAGGCGGTTAAGAGTTCTCTGCTCACCAAAACCAAAACAAAAGGCTAAGTCGCTTTAGAATGTAAAACCAACTGCAAACCATTTTAAAAGGGTTTAAAGCCAGTTTAAAAGTCTCACCAGAGATGTCCAGCTCACTGGAACAAAGTCTTTTAAAAAGATTATTCGCATCAGAAAACAGCTAGCTCACTTTCAAAAGTGTTGCTTTAGAAAGAAGCTAGTTCGCTTTTAGAAACAAAAACTTCATTTCTAAGATGAAAATCGATTAAGAGTTGTCTGCAAAACAAAACCAAAAGCTTATTTGATTTAAAGAAACAAAAAACGTTTAAATGGATCCAAATTGACATTGTGAAGTAGAGCAACTTTAGAAATACAACAAATCATATTTTTAAAATTTTGCCACTTTAAACGCAACCCTAACCCTAACCCTAACCCTAACGCTATATCATATTTAAAAAAGAGCCTAAGTCACTTTAAAAAGGTCACATCATTTAGACAACACGAAGCTGTTAGTCCAAACGACTTGCAGCATCACCATCACCATCATTGTCAGCAGCAGCAGCAGCAGCAGCAGCAGCAGCAGCAGACGGAGAAAAAAATGCAAATTCAAAAGGTCTTCCTAGGAAACTGTCTTCGAAATCAATCAGAAAATAACATCATCATTGCAAAACAAAACAAAAAACAAAAGGAGGTGTTTGCATTTAAAAAGCTCTCTCAAAAGACAAACGAATACGACTTACTCATTGATTGGTTGAAACTTGCTGCTAAGATGAGCTTCCTTTTGTTACATCACAGGGATGCATAACTGTACAGCCACAACATCTACCC
>NW_028324313.1:10587496-10589996 GCF_058129835.1 Hydra viridissima
AATGTGAATTTGAATCCATTTAAACGTTTTTTGTTTCTTTAAATCAAATAAGCTTTTGGTTTTGTTTCGCAGACAACTCTTAATCGATTTTCATCTTAGAAATGAAGTTTTTGTTTCTAAAAGCGAACTAGCTTCTTTCTAAAGCAACACTTTTGAAAGTGAGCTAGCTGTTTTCTGATGCGAATAATCTTTTTAAAAGACTTTGTTCCAGTGAGCTGGACATCTCTGGTGAGACTTTTAAACTGGCTTTAAACCCTTTTAAAATGGTTTGCAGTTGGTTTTACATTCTAAAGCGACTTAGCCTTTTGTTTTGGTTTTGGTGAGCAGAGAACTCTTAACCGACTTGATGTTCTTTTTACAAATGAAGTTATCTTTTTTAAAAGTGACCTAGCTTTTTCTTAAGCAGCTTTGCATTTTTTTGAGAGTGATGTAAACTTTTTATTTATTTGGAAATAGCAAAAGTGAAATAGCACTTTTCAAACATGAATAGTCTTTTTAAAAGACTTTGATCATGCAGTGAGTGAGTGAGTGAGTGAGTGAGTGAGTGAGTGAGTGAGTGAGTGAGTGAGTGAGAGTGAGTGAGTGAGTGAGTGAGTGAGCTAGACATTTAAGAGACTTTTAAAGTGACTTAAGCCCTTTTAAAGTGATATGAAGCTTCTTGAATGTGACTTATTATATATTTTAAAGCGACTTAATGTGTTTCTTTAAATGTGAGTTAAAATTGTTGGTTAAGTCACATCTACCATTCTTAAAATGAAAACTTGTATTTCTTTTTTAAAGAGACCTTTTGCTTCTTAATTAAAGACTTCTTTTTTTTCTAAAAGGGACTGCAATTTTTGAAAGTGACCGAGCCTTTGAAAAAAATAAAAAGTAGGCATTTTTCACTGTGCATCTTTTTAAAATGGATTCAGCGTCTTCTGTAATGAAAACTTCTGTCTTGAAAACAAACAAATGTTTTTGAAATTCATTTTGTAGTGTGGTTTGGAATTTCTGAAATAGATGTGTAGTATTTTTTAAATAGCAGTGAAGTATTTTGTAAAGTCTTCTTTTAATAAGTGGTTTACACTTTTTAAACGTTTTTGAAAATGAATTTGCTTTTTTAAATGATTTTTGCATTTATGTTCAAGAGACAGAGGGTTTTATTTTTTTTTAAGGATACTAGATTTTCCTAGGATACTGGGTATTTTCTTAGGCAGGTGGGTATTTCTTTAACCATTTCATGCGCTGGGTTGTTGTATAACAACAAATCAAGCTAAGCTTCCCCAATTCAAATGGTGCATTCTAACCGATTGAAAACAATATTGTTTTATAAATGAGAGTTGAAAAAGGCTGTAGAAAAAGTCTAATTTAACATTTCATAGTACCACTGTCATTTTGTAGATGTTTTTTTATGAGTTATGTTAGTTACAGAAAAATAATTGGTGCATGAAAGAGTTAAGCGGTTGGGTGTTTTCATAACCGACCGAGGATTTTCCTAAGCAGCCGCGTAACTCATTAATCGGCGGGGTATTTGTTAACCGTTAGGGTTAGGGTTAACCGGACAAGAGTTTTTTTTTACCGAACAAGCGTTTCTTTAACCGAACAAGTGTTTTTTCCAGTGAGCAAGTGATTTTTTTTTTAACAGAACAAGTGTTTTTAAACGAACAAGTGCTTTTTTTTTTTTTATTTTTTACCGAAAGCGGGTTTTTTTAACCGTACCACGGTTTCTTTAACCGAACTAGAGTTTTTTTTAACCGTAAGACGGTTTTTTAACCGAGCAACTATTTTTTTAAGCGAACAAGTGCTTTTTTAACCGAACAAGGGTTTTTTTAACCGTACCACCGTTTCTTTAACTGAACAAGTGTTTTTTTTTAACCGCACAAGCGTTTTTTTTAACCGTTAGGGTTAGGGCTAGGGTTAGGGTTAGGGTTAGGGTTAGGGTTAGGGTTAGGGTTACAGGTTTTTTTTTTTAACAGAACACTTGTAAATTTAACCGCACAAGCGTTTTTTTTTAATCGAGCAAGGCTGAGTATTTTCTAAACCGAGCGAGGAACTTTTTAAGAGTTTTTTTAACCGTTAGGGTTATTTTGTTAGGCGAAAGAACACTTTATTAAACGAACACTTTTTTTAACCGCACGAGCCTTTTTACTATCGAAAGAGGAATTTCTTGAGTTGCCTAGCGATATTTTAACCGAGCATGCATCTTCTTAAGTAACTGAGCATTTTTATAGGCGAACACGTTTTCTTAACTGACTTAGCGTTTTCTACGATTTTTGTGACTTTGCAAATGTTTCTTGGACGTTTTGCAAACAAGTCGGACTCTTTTTAAAAACTTAAACTCTTGTCCCATTAAAAATTGAATGTTCATGGAGAAGACGAGAGCAAACGCAGCACAGCTCTAGCAGTTTGCTGGTAGCTTCTCTGGTGTTGGTGTAAAGCATTAGAAGCGCTCCGTTGTCGCTGTTGAGACGTTTGACAGTGCTTTTTCGGCGGACGGTTCTAGATGCGTTGGTGTCGTGCG
>NW_028324313.1:10597496-10599996 GCF_058129835.1 Hydra viridissima
AGGGCTAGGGTTAGGGTTAGGGTTAGAATAACGGCATTATATTGATAAATTCAAAACCGTTAGGGTTCAAACTCTAAGGGAGCTGGAAAAAGAAGGAAATGTATAGAAGAAAACAATCAGCAGGGAGCTAAGAATTTCAGCTATCTTTTAACAGACCTATTTAACCTTAGCTACTCTAAGCTAAGTTAAACAATGTTTCGTTTCTAAGAATGAGACAGTGTTTAGTTAGTTTTGAGTGAGGTAATGCTGGGTAGATGTTGTGGCTGTACAATTATGCATCCCTGTGATGTAACAAAAGGAAGCTCATCTTAGCAGCAAGTTTCAACCAATCAATGAGTAAGTCGTATTCGTTTGTCTTTTGAGAGAGCTTTTTAAATGCAAACACCTCCTTTTGTTTTTTGTTTTGTTTTGCAATGATGATGTTATTTTCTGATTGATTTCGAAGACTGTTTCCTTGGAAGACCTTTTGAATTTGCATTTTTTTCTCCGTCGTCTGCTGCTGCTGCTGCTGCTGCTGCTGCTGCTGCTGCTGCTGCTGCTGCTGCTGCTGCTGCTGACAATGATGGTGATGGTGATGCTGCAAGTTGTTTGGACTAACAGCTTCGTGTTGTCTAAATGATGTGACCTTTTTAATGTGACTTAGGCTCTTTTTTAAATATGATATAGCGTTAGGGTTAGGGTTAGGGTTAGGCTTGCGTTTAAAGTGGCTTACGACCTTTGCAATGTGCAAAATTTTAAAAATGTGATTTGTTGTATTTCTAAAGTTGCTCTACTTCACAATGTGAATTTGAATCCATTTAAACGTTTTTTGTTTCTTTAAATCAAATAAGCTTTTGGTTTTGTTTCGCAGACAACTCTTAATCGATTTTCATCTTAGAAATGAAGTTTTTGTTTCTAAAAGCGAACTAGCTTCTTTCTAAAGCAACACTTTTGAAAGTGAGCTAGCTGTTTTCTGATGCGAATAATCTTTTTAAAAGACTTTGTTCCAGTGAGCTGGACATCTCTGGTGAGACTTTTAAACTGGCTTTAAACCCTTTTAAAATGGTTTGCAGTTGGTTTTACATTCTAAAGCGACTTAGCCTTTTGTTTTGGTTTTGGTGAGCAGAGAACTCTTAACCGACTTGATGTTCTTTTTACAAATGAAGTTATCTTTTTTAAAAGTGACCTAGCTTTTTCTTAAGCAGCTTTGCATTTTTTTGAGAGTGATGTAAACTTTTTATTTATTTGGAAATAGCAAAAGTGAAATAGCACTTTTCAAACATGAATAGTCTTTTTAAAAGACTTTGATCATGCAGTGAGTGAGTGAGTGAGTGAGTGAGTGAGTGAGTGAGTGAGTGAGTGAGTGAGTGAGAGTGAGTGAGTGAGTGAGTGAGTGAGCTAGACATTTAAGAGACTTTTAAAGTGACTTAAGCCCTTTTAAAGTGATATGAAGCTTCTTGAATGTGACTTATTATATATTTTAAAGCGACTTAATGTGTTTCTTTAAATGTGAGTTAAAATTGTTGGTTAAGTCACATCTACCATTCTTAAAATGAAAACTTGTATTTCTTTTTTAAAGAGACCTTTTGCTTCTTAATTAAAGACTTCTTTTTTTTCTAAAAGGGACTGCAATTTTTGAAAGTGACCGAGCCTTTGAAAAAAATAAAAAGTAGGCATTTTTCACTGTGCATCTTTTTAAAATGGATTCAGCGTCTTCTGTAATGAAAACTTCTGTCTTGAAAACAAACAAATGTTTTTGAAATTCATTTTGTAGTGTGGTTTGGAATTTCTGAAATAGATGTGTAGTATTTTTTAAATAGCAGTGAAGTATTTTGTAAAGTCTTCTTTTAATAAGTGGTTTACACTTTTTAAACGTTTTTGAAAATGAATTTGCTTTTTTAAATGATTTTTGCATTTATGTTCAAGAGACAGAGGGTTTTATTTTTTTTTAAGGATACTAGATTTTCCTAGGATACTGGGTATTTTCTTAGGCAGGTGGGTATTTCTTTAACCATTTCATGCGCTGGGTTGTTGTATAACAACAAATCAAGCTAAGCTTCCCCAATTCAAATGGTGCATTCTAACCGATTGAAAACAATATTGTTTTATAAATGAGAGTTGAAAAAGGCTGTAGAAAAAGTCTAATTTAACATTTCATAGTACCACTGTCATTTTGTAGATGTTTTTTTATGAGTTATGTTAGTTACAGAAAAATAATTGGTGCATGAAAGAGTTAAGCGGTTGGGTGTTTTCATAACCGACCGAGGATTTTCCTAAGCAGCCGCGTAACTCATTAATCGGCGGGGTATTTGTTAACCGTTAGGGTTAGGGTTAACCGGACAAGAGTTTTTTTTTACCGAACAAGCGTTTCTTTAACCGAACAAGTGTTTTTTCCAGTGAGCAAGTGATTTTTTTTTTAACAGAACAAGTGTTTTTAAACGAACAAGTGCTTTTTTTTTTTTTTTTTTTTACCGAAAGCGGGTTTTTTTAACCGTACCACGGTTTCTTTAACCGAACTAGA
>NW_028324313.1:10607496-10609996 GCF_058129835.1 Hydra viridissima
TTTTTCCTTCGCTTTTTTTGAAATTATATTTACCAATAATTAAACCGCACGCGTCATAACTGTCATAAACGGTATGTTATGTAGATGTTGTTGCTCTGCAATCGTGCGTATCTCTCAATATGGATATACCCTAACAGACCTAATGATCTGTTGATAAGTAAGTACGTTCAATGGCCATGTTATAGAGCTGCTTGTGGTGACGCAGCTTTAGGCGTGAGCCTGGGCTTATTGCCGATTTAACTGTGAGCGCAGCTTCGATGAAAGTCAATGCATAAGTGCGCATTTAGCAAAAACTAAATGACCTTTATCAGTTTTACCAAATAAGCTTATTACTTTTATCACAGTTTATAATTTTCTCTGCTTCACAGCAGCAGTAATTTTGCCGATATTGGCCCTAATGCCTCTTCACTGGACCTGAGATAATAATCCATTTGTGCAACATTCTTAAGAGTGCAGCCGTTCAATTTTTGTTGAATGGATTATTGCACATGTTATGAATTCCAAGCTAACTTCTCATCTAGTCGAGGTGCTTTGCGATAGCGAAGAGGAATAATATTGACGATTTTCGTAGTATTTTGTGTTGTTGGGAAAGAAAAAGGTAGATTCACGTGGGTGGTAGATTGCAAGACGATTGGTAGAGCGAAAAGAACAAAAGACCATAACCTCCGTAAGACGAAAACTCCATAAGAAACTTAGAAAAAGCCTAACGGAGAGACATTTGGCTGATATGAAAATAGCTACAAAAAGTTGGAACAAGAGGAGTCAGGATTAGGGTTAGGGCTAGGTTAGGGTTAGGGTTAGAATAACGGCATTATATTGATAAATTCAAAACCGTTAGGGTTCAAACTCTAAGGGAGCTTGGAAAAAGAAGGAAATGTATAGAAGAAAACAATCAGCAGGGAGCTAAGAATTTCAGCTATCTTTTAACAGACCTATTTAACCTTAGCTACTCTAAGCTAAGTTAAACAATGTTTCGTTTCTAAGAATGAGACCAGTGTTTAGTAGTTTTGAGTGAGGTAATGCTGGGTAGATGTTGTGGCTGTACAATTATGCATCCTGTGATGTAACAAAAGGAAGCTCATCTTAGCAGCAAGTTTCAACCAATCAATGAGTAAGTCGTATTCGTTTGTCTTTTGAGAGAGCTTTTAAATGCAAACACCTCCTTTTGTTTTTGTTTTGTTTGCAATGATGATGTTATTTTCTGATTGATTTCGAAGACTGTTTCCTTGGAAGACCTTTGAATTTGCATTTTTTTCTCCGTCGTCTGCTGCTGCTGCTGCTGCTGCTGCTGCTGCTGCTGCTGCTGCTGCTGCTGCTGCTGCTGCTGACAATGATGGTGATGGTGATGCTGCAAGTTGTTTGGACTAACAGCTTCGTGTTGTCTAAATGATGTGACCTTTTTAATGTGACTTAGGCTCTTTTTTAAATATGATATAGCGTTAGGGTTAGGGTTAGGGTTAGGCTTGCGTTTAAAGTGGCTTACGACCTTTGCAATGTGCAAAATTTTAAAAATGTGATTTGTTGTATTTCTAAAGTTGCTCTACTTCACAATGTGAATTTGAATCCATTTAAACGTTTTTTGTTTCTTTAAATCAAATAAGCTTTTGGTTTTGTTTCGCAGACAACTCTTAATCGATTTTCATCTTAGAAATGAAGTTTTTGTTTCTAAAAGCGAACTAGCTTCTTTCTAAAGCAACACTTTTGAAAGTGAGCTAGCTGTTTTCTGATGCGAATAATCTTTTTAAAAGACTTTGTTCCAGTGAGCTGGACATCTCTGGTGAGACTTTTAAACTGGCTTTAAACCCTTTTAAAATGGTTTGCAGTTGGTTTTACATTCTAAAGCGACTTAGCCTTTTGTTTTGGTTTTGGTGAGCAGAGAACTCTTAACCGACTTGATGTTCTTTTACAAATGAAGTTATCTTTTTTAAAAGTGACCTAGCTTTTTCTTAAGCAGCTTTGCATTTTTTTGAGAGTGATGTAAACTTTTTATTTATTTGGAAATAGCAAAAGTGAAATAGCACTTTTCAAACATGAATAGTCTTTTTAAAAGACTTTGATCATGCAGTGAGTGAGTGAGTGAGTGAGTGAGTGAGTGAGTGAGTGAGTGAGTGAGTGAGTGAGAGTGAGTGAGTGAGTGAGTGAGTGAGCTAGACATTTAAGAGACTTTTAAAGTGACTTAAGCCCTTTTAAAGTGATATGAAGCTTCTTGAATGTGACTTATTATATATTTTAAAGCGACTTAATGTGTTTCTTTAAATGTGAGTTAAAATTGTTGGTTAAGTCACATCTACCATTCTTAAAATGAAAACTTGTATTTCTTTTTTAAAGAGACCTTTTGCTTCTTAATTAAATCTTTTTTTTCTAAAAGGGACTGCAATTTTTGAAAGTGACCGAGCCTTTGAAAAAAATAAAAAGTAGGCATTTTTCACTGTGCATCTTTTTAAAATGGATTCAGCGTCTTCTGTAATGAAAACTTCTGTCTTGAAAACAAACAAATGTT
>NW_028324313.1:10619996-10622496 GCF_058129835.1 Hydra viridissima
ATAATCTTTTTAAAAGACTTTGTTCCAGTGAGCTGGACATCTCTGGTGAGACTTTTAAACTGGCTTTAAACCCTTTTAAAATGGTTTGCAGTTGGTTTTACATTCTAAAGCGACTTAGCCTTTTGTTTTGGTTTTGGTGAGCAGAGAACTCTTAACCGACTTGATGTTCTTTTTACAAATGAAGTTATCTTTTTTAAAAGTGACCTAGCTTTTTCTTAAGCAGCTTTGCATTTTTTTGAGAGTGATGTAAACTTTTTATTTATTTGGAAATAGCAAAAGTGAAATAGCACTTTTCAAACATGAATAGTCTTTTTAAAAGACTTTGATCATGCAGTGAGTGAGTGAGTGAGTGAGTGAGTGAGTGAGTGAGTGAGTGAGTGAGTGAGTGAGTGAGAGTGAGTGAGTGAGTGAGTGAGTGAGCTAGACATTTAAGAGACTTTTAAAGTGACTTAAGCCCTTTTAAAGTGATATGAAGCTTCTTGAATGTGACTTATTATATATTTTAAAGCGACTTAATGTGTTTCTTTAAATGTGAGTTAAAATTGTTGGTTAAGTCACATCTACCATTCTTAAAATGAAAACTTGTATTTCTTTTTTAAAGAGACCTTTTGCTTCTTAATTAAAGACTTCTTTTTTTTCTAAAAGGGACTGCAATTTTTGAAAGTGACCGAGCCTTTGAAAAAAATAAAAAGTAGGCATTTTTCACTGTGCATCTTTTTAAAATGGATTCAGCGTCTTCTGTAATGAAAACTTCTGTCTTGAAAACAAACAAATGTTTTTGAAATTCATTTTGTAGTGTGGTTTGGAATTTCTGAAATAGATGTGTAGTATTTTTTAAATAGCAGTGAAGTATTTTGTAAAGTCTTCTTTTAATAAGTGGTTTACACTTTTTAAACGTTTTTGAAAATGAATTTGCTTTTTTAAATGATTTTTGCATTTATGTTCAAGAGACAGAGGGTTTTATTTTTTTTTAAGGATACTAGATTTTCCTAGGATACTGGGTATTTTCTTAGGCAGGTGGGTATTTCTTTAACCATTTCATGCGCTGGGTTGTTGTATAACAACAAATCAAGCTAAGCTTCCCCAATTCAAATGGTGCATTCTAACCGATTGAAAACAATATTGTTTTATAAATGAGAGTTGAAAAAGGCTGTAGAAAAAGTCTAATTTAACATTTCATAGTACCACTGTCATTTTGTAGATGTTTTTTTATGAGTTATGTTAGTTACAGAAAAATAATTGGTGCATGAAAGAGTTAAGCGGTTGGGTGTTTTCATAACCGACCGAGGATTTTCCTAAGCAGCCGCGTAACTCATTAATCGGCGGGGTATTTGTTAACCGTTAGGGTTAGGGTTAACCGGACAAGAGTTTTTTTTTACCGAACAAGCGTTTCTTTAACCGAACAAGTGTTTTTTCCAGTGAGCAAGTGATTTTTTTTTTAACAGAACAAGTGTTTTTAAACGAACAAGTGCTTTTTTTTTTTTTTTTTTTTACCGAAAGCGGGTTTTTTTAACCGTACCACGGTTTCTTTAACCGAACTAGAGTTTTTTTTAACCGTAAGACGGTTTTTTAACCGAGCAACTATTTTTTTAAGCGAACAAGTGCTTTTTTAACCGAACAAGGGTTTTTTTAACCGTACCACCGTTTCTTTAACTGAACAAGTGTTTTTTTTTAACCGCACAAGCGTTTTTTTTAACCGTTAGGGTTAGGGCTAGGGTTAGGGTTAGGGTTAGGGTTAGGGTTAGGGTTAGGGTTACAGGTTTTTTTTTTTAACAGAACACTTGTAAATTTAACCGCACAAGCGTTTTTTTTTAATCGAGCAAGGCTGAGTATTTTCTAAACCGAGCGAGGAACTTTTTAAGAGTTTTTTTAACCGTTAGGGTTATTTTGTTAGGCGAAAGAACACTTTATTAAACGAACACTTTTTTTAACCGCACGAGCCTTTTTACTATCGAAAGAGGAATTTCTTGAGTTGCCTAGCGATATTTTAACCGAGCATGCATCTTCTTAAGTAACTGAGCATTTTTATAGGCGAACACGTTTTCTTAACTGACTTAGCGTTTTCTACGATTTTTGTGACTTTGCAAATGTTTCTTGGACGTTTTGCAAACAAGTCGGACTCTTTTTAAAAACTTAAACTCTTGTCCCATTAAAAATTGAATGTTCATGGAGAAGACGAGAGCAAACGCAGCACAGCTCTAGCAGTTTGCTGGTAGCTTCTCTGGTGTTGGTGTAAAGCATTAGAAGCGCTCCGTTGTCGCTGTTGAGACGTTTGACAGTGCTTTTTCGGCGGACGGTTCTAGATGCGTTGGTGTCGTGCGGTTTAAGTGACTCGAGAGTCCAGAGGAAGTATTATTCGTCCTCTGCAATTGGCGTTGTGCGTTGTATGGGCTTGCCAGAATGCGTTTAGCGGCGAGAGATCGAATAGATTCTCTTTTCTAGCGTGGTTCAGGTCGATTGTTCCTCGTCGGTGTGAGCTTCGTGTTTACACCGCACCGAG
>NW_028324313.1:10629996-10632496 GCF_058129835.1 Hydra viridissima
CTAAGTTAAACAATGTTTCGTTTCTAAGAATGAGACAGTGTTTAGTTAGTTTTGAGTGAGGTAATGCTGGGTAGATGTTGTGGCTGTACAATTATGCATCCCTGTGATGTAACAAAAGGAAGCTCATCTTAGCAGCAAGTTTCAACCAATCAATGAGTAAGTCGTATTCGTTTGTCTTTTGAGAGAGCTTTTTAAATGCAAACACCTCCTTTTGTTTTTTGTTTTGTTTTGCAATGATGATGTTATTTTCTGATTGATTTCGAAGACTGTTTCCTTGGAAGACCTTTTGAATTTGCATTTTTTTCTCCGTCGTCTGCTGCTGCTGCTGCTGCTGCTGCTGCTGCTGCTGCTGCTGCTGCTGCTGCTGCTGCTGACAATGATGGTGATGGTGATGCTGCAAGTTGTTTGGACTAACAGCTTCGTGTTGTCTAAATGATGTGACCTTTTTAATGTGACTTAGGCTCTTTTTTAAATATGATATAGCGTTAGGGTTAGGGTTAGGGTTAGGCTTGCGTTTAAAGTGGCTTACGACCTTTGCAATGTGCAAAATTTTAAAAATGTGATTTGTTGTATTTCTAAAGTTGCTCTACTTCACAATGTGAATTTGAATCCATTTAAACGTTTTTTGTTTCTTTAAATCAAATAAGCTTTTGGTTTTGTTTCGCAGACAACTCTTAATCGATTTTCATCTTAGAAATGAAGTTTTTGTTTCTAAAAGCGAACTAGCTTCTTTCTAAAGCAACACTTTTGAAAGTGAGCTAGCTGTTTTCTGATGCGAATAATCTTTTTAAAAGACTTTGTTCCAGTGAGCTGGACATCTCTGGTGAGACTTTTAAACTGGCTTTAAACCCTTTTAAAATGGTTTGCAGTTGGTTTTACATTCTAAAGCGACTTAGCCTTTTGTTTTGGTTTTGGTGAGCAGAGAACTCTTAACCGACTTGATGTTCTTTTTACAAATGAAGTTATCTTTTTTAAAAGTGACCTAGCTTTTTCTTAAGCAGCTTTGCATTTTTTTGAGAGTGATGTAAACTTTTTATTTATTTGGAAATAGCAAAAGTGAAATAGCACTTTTCAAACATGAATAGTCTTTTTAAAAGACTTTGATCATGCAGTGAGTGAGTGAGTGAGTGAGTGAGTGAGTGAGTGAGTGAGTGAGTGAGTGAGTGAGAGTGAGTGAGTGAGTGAGTGAGTGAGCTAGACATTTAAGAGACTTTTAAAGTGACTTAAGCCCTTTTAAAGTGATATGAAGCTTCTTGAATGTGACTTATTATATATTTTAAAGCGACTTAATGTGTTTCTTTAAATGTGAGTTAAAATTGTTGGTTAAGTCACATCTACCATTCTTAAAATGAAAACTTGTATTTCTTTTTTAAAGAGACCTTTTGCTTCTTAATTAAAGACTTCTTTTTTTTCTAAAAGGGACTGCAATTTTTGAAAGTGACCGAGCCTTTGAAAAAAATAAAAAGTAGGCATTTTTCACTGTGCATCTTTTTAAAATGGATTCAGCGTCTTCTGTAATGAAAACTTCTGTCTTGAAAACAAACAAATGTTTTTGAAATTCATTTTGTAGTGTGGTTTGGAATTTCTGAAATAGATGTGTAGTATTTTTTAAATAGCAGTGAAGTATTTTGTAAAGTCTTCTTTTAATAAGTGGTTTACACTTTTTAAACGTTTTTGAAAATGAATTTGCTTTTTTAAATGATTTTTGCATTTATGTTCAAGAGACAGAGGGTTTTATTTTTTTTTAAGGATACTAGATTTTCCTAGGATACTGGGTATTTTCTTAGGCAGGTGGGTATTTCTTTAACCATTTCATGCGCTGGGTTGTTGTATAACAACAAATCAAGCTAAGCTTCCCCAATTCAAATGGTGCATTCTAACCGATTGAAAACAATATTGTTTTATAAATGAGAGTTGAAAAAGGCTGTAGAAAAAGTCTAATTTAACATTTCATAGTACCACTGTCATTTTGTAGATGTTTTTTTATGAGTTATGTTAGTTACAGAAAAATAATTGGTGCATGAAAGAGTTAAGCGGTTGGGTGTTTTCATAACCGACCGAGGATTTTCCTAAGCAGCCGCGTAACTCATTAATCGGCGGGGTATTTGTTAACCGTTAGGGTTAGGGTTAACCGGACAAGAGTTTTTTTTTACCGAACAAGCGTTTCTTTAACCGAACAAGTGTTTTTTCCAGTGAGCAAGTGATTTTTTTTTTAACAGAACAAGTGTTTTTAAACGAACAAGTGCTTTTTTTTTTTTTTTTTTTTACCGAAAGCGGGTTTTTTTAACCGTACCACGGTTTCTTTAACCGAACTAGAGTTTTTTTTAACCGTAAGACGGTTTTTTAACCGAGCAACTATTTTTTTAAGCGAACAAGTGCTTTTTTAACCGAACAAGGGTTTTTTTAACCGTACCACCGTTTCTTTAACTGAACAAGTGTTTTTTTTTAACCGCACAAGCGTTTTTTTTAACCGTTAGGGTTAGGGCTAGGGTTAGGGTTA
>NW_028324313.1:10652496-10654996 GCF_058129835.1 Hydra viridissima
TTACAAATGAAGTTATCTTTTTTAAAAGTGACCTAGCTTTTTCTTAAGCAGCTTTGCATTTTTTTGAGAGTGATGTAAACTTTTTATTTATTTGGAAATAGCAAAAGTGAAATAGCACTTTTCAAACATGAATAGTCTTTTTAAAAGACTTTGATCATGCAGTGAGTGAGTGAGTGAGTGAGTGAGTGAGTGAGTGAGTGAGTGAGTGAGTGAGTGAGAGTGAGTGAGTGAGTGAGTGAGTGAGCTAGACATTTAAGAGACTTTTAAAGTGACTTAAGCCCTTTTAAAGTGATATGAAGCTTCTTGAATGTGACTTATTATATATTTTAAAGCGACTTAATGTGTTTCTTTAAATGTGAGTTAAAATTGTTGGTTAAGTCACATCTACCATTCTTAAAATGAAAACTTGTATTTCTTTTTTAAAGAGACCTTTTGCTTCTTAATTAAAGACTTCTTTTTTTTCTAAAAGGGACTGCAATTTTTGAAAGTGACCGAGCCTTTGAAAAAAATAAAAAGTAGGCATTTTTCACTGTGCATCTTTTTAAAATGGATTCAGCGTCTTCTGTAATGAAAACTTCTGTCTTGAAAACAAACAAATGTTTTTGAAATTCATTTTGTAGTGTGGTTTGGAATTTCTGAAATAGATGTGTAGTATTTTTTAAATAGCAGTGAAGTATTTTGTAAAGTCTTCTTTTAATAAGTGGTTTACACTTTTTAAACGTTTTTGAAAATGAATTTGCTTTTTTAAATGATTTTTGCATTTATGTTCAAGAGACAGAGGGTTTTATTTTTTTTTAAGGATACTAGATTTTCCTAGGATACTGGGTATTTTCTTAGGCAGGTGGGTATTTCTTTAACCATTTCATGCGCTGGGTTGTTGTATAACAACAAATCAAGCTAAGCTTCCCCAATTCAAATGGTGCATTCTAACCGATTGAAAACAATATTGTTTTATAAATGAGAGTTGAAAAAGGCTGTAGAAAAAGTCTAATTTAACATTTCATAGTACCACTGTCATTTTGTAGATGTTTTTTTATGAGTTATGTTAGTTACAGAAAAATAATTGGTGCATGAAAGAGTTAAGCGGTTGGGTGTTTTCATAACCGACCGAGGATTTTCCTAAGCAGCCGCGTAACTCATTAATCGGCGGGGTATTTGTTAACCGTTAGGGTTAGGGTTAACCGGACAAGAGTTTTTTTTTACCGAACAAGCGTTTCTTTAACCGAACAAGTGTTTTTTCCAGTGAGCAAGTGATTTTTTTTTTAACAGAACAAGTGTTTTTAAACGAACAAGTGCTTTTTTTTTTTTTTTTTTTTACCGAAAGCGGGTTTTTTTAACCGTACCACGGTTTCTTTAACCGAACTAGAGTTTTTTTTAACCGTAAGACGGTTTTTTAACCGAGCAACTATTTTTTTAAGCGAACAAGTGCTTTTTTAACCGAACAAGGGTTTTTTTAACCGTACCACCGTTTCTTTAACTGAACAAGTGTTTTTTTTTAACCGCACAAGCGTTTTTTTTAACCGTTAGGGTTAGGGCTAGGGTTAGGGTTAGGGTTAGGGTTAGGGTTAGGGTTAGGGTTACAGGTTTTTTTTTTTAACAGAACACTTGTAAATTTAACCGCACAAGCGTTTTTTTTTAATCGAGCAAGGCTGAGTATTTTCTAAACCGAGCGAGGAACTTTTTAAGAGTTTTTTTAACCGTTAGGGTTATTTTGTTAGGCGAAAGAACACTTTATTAAACGAACACTTTTTTTAACCGCACGAGCCTTTTTACTATCGAAAGAGGAATTTCTTGAGTTGCCTAGCGATATTTTAACCGAGCATGCATCTTCTTAAGTAACTGAGCATTTTTATAGGCGAACACGTTTTCTTAACTGACTTAGCGTTTTCTACGATTTTTGTGACTTTGCAAATGTTTCTTGGACGTTTTGCAAACAAGTCGGACTCTTTTTAAAAACTTAAACTCTTGTCCCATTAAAAATTGAATGTTCATGGAGAAGACGAGAGCAAACGCAGCACAGCTCTAGCAGTTTGCTGGTAGCTTCTCTGGTGTTGGTGTAAAGCATTAGAAGCGCTCCGTTGTCGCTGTTGAGACGTTTGACAGTGCTTTTTCGGCGGACGGTTCTAGATGCGTTGGTGTCGTGCGGTTTAAGTGACTCGAGAGTCCAGAGGAAGTATTATTCGTCCTCTGCAATTGGCGTTGTGCGTTGTATGGGCTTGCCAGAATGCGTTTAGCGGCGAGAGATCGAATAGATTCTCTTTTCTAGCGTGGTTCAGGTCGATTGTTCCTCGTCGGTGTGAGCTTCGTGTTTACACCGCACCGAGACGTAGTCCCTGTTCCCTGTTAGAATTGCCACTGACGGGCAAACTGAATGAGCGCAGAGAGCTGCACAAGCGTTCGCGTTTGCGACGACTCTGCTGTGCTTCGATGTTAAACACATATCGGTTTACGGACGAATACGGCAAAAACGAAGAGGCGCTCAGGCGCTTTCATCGTTTTG
>NW_028324313.1:10662496-10664996 GCF_058129835.1 Hydra viridissima
TTTTGAGAGAGCTTTTTAAATGCAAACACCTCCTTTTGTTTTTTGTTTTGTTTTGCAATGATGATGTTATTTTCTGATTGATTTCGAAGACTGTTTCCTTGGAAGACCTTTTGAATTTGCATTTTTTTCTCCGTCGTCTGCTGCTGCTGCTGCTGCTGCTGCTGCTGCTGCTGCTGCTGCTGCTGCTGCTGCTGCTGCTGACAATGATGGTGATGGTGATGCTGCAAGTTGTTTGGACTAACAGCTTCGTGTTGTCTAAATGATGTGACCTTTTTAATGTGACTTAGGCTCTTTTTTAAATATGATATAGCGTTAGGGTTAGGGTTAGGGTTAGGCTTGCGTTTAAAGTGGCTTACGACCTTTGCAATGTGCAAAATTTTAAAAATGTGATTTGTTGTATTTCTAAAGTTGCTCTACTTCACAATGTGAATTTGAATCCATTTAAACGTTTTTTGTTTCTTTAAATCAAATAAGCTTTTGGTTTTGTTTCGCAGACAACTCTTAATCGATTTTCATCTTAGAAATGAAGTTTTTGTTTCTAAAAGCGAACTAGCTTCTTTCTAAAGCAACACTTTTGAAAGTGAGCTAGCTGTTTTCTGATGCGAATAATCTTTTTAAAAGACTTTGTTCCAGTGAGCTGGACATCTCTGGTGAGACTTTTAAACTGGCTTTAAACCCTTTTAAAATGGTTTGCAGTTGGTTTTACATTCTAAAGCGACTTAGCCTTTTGTTTTGGTTTTGGTGAGCAGAGAACTCTTAACCGACTTGATGTTCTTTTTACAAATGAAGTTATCTTTTTTAAAAGTGACCTAGCTTTTTCTTAAGCAGCTTTGCATTTTTTTGAGAGTGATGTAAACTTTTTATTTATTTGGAAATAGCAAAAGTGAAATAGCACTTTTCAAACATGAATAGTCTTTTTAAAAGACTTTGATCATGCAGTGAGTGAGTGAGTGAGTGAGTGAGTGAGTGAGTGAGTGAGTGAGTGAGTGAGTGAGAGTGAGTGAGTGAGTGAGTGAGTGAGCTAGACATTTAAGAGACTTTTAAAGTGACTTAAGCCCTTTTAAAGTGATATGAAGCTTCTTGAATGTGACTTATTATATATTTTAAAGCGACTTAATGTGTTTCTTTAAATGTGAGTTAAAATTGTTGGTTAAGTCACATCTACCATTCTTAAAATGAAAACTTGTATTTCTTTTTTAAAGAGACCTTTTGCTTCTTAATTAAAGACTTCTTTTTTTTCTAAAAGGGACTGCAATTTTTGAAAGTGACCGAGCCTTTGAAAAAAATAAAAAGTAGGCATTTTTCACTGTGCATCTTTTTAAAATGGATTCAGCGTCTTCTGTAATGAAAACTTCTGTCTTGAAAACAAACAAATGTTTTTGAAATTCATTTTGTAGTGTGGTTTGGAATTTCTGAAATAGATGTGTAGTATTTTTTAAATAGCAGTGAAGTATTTTGTAAAGTCTTCTTTTAATAAGTGGTTTACACTTTTTAAACGTTTTTGAAAATGAATTTGCTTTTTTAAATGATTTTTGCATTTATGTTCAAGAGACAGAGGGTTTTATTTTTTTTTAAGGATACTAGATTTTCCTAGGATACTGGGTATTTTCTTAGGCAGGTGGGTATTTCTTTAACCATTTCATGCGCTGGGTTGTTGTATAACAACAAATCAAGCTAAGCTTCCCCAATTCAAATGGTGCATTCTAACCGATTGAAAACAATATTGTTTTATAAATGAGAGTTGAAAAAGGCTGTAGAAAAAGTCTAATTTAACATTTCATAGTACCACTGTCATTTTGTAGATGTTTTTTTATGAGTTATGTTAGTTACAGAAAAATAATTGGTGCATGAAAGAGTTAAGCGGTTGGGTGTTTTCATAACCGACCGAGGATTTTCCTAAGCAGCCGCGTAACTCATTAATCGGCGGGGTATTTGTTAACCGTTAGGGTTAGGGTTAACCGGACAAGAGTTTTTTTTTACCGAACAAGCGTTTCTTTAACCGAACAAGTGTTTTTTCCAGTGAGCAAGTGATTTTTTTTTTAACAGAACAAGTGTTTTTAAACGAACAAGTGCTTTTTTTTTTTTTTTTTTTTACCGAAAGCGGGTTTTTTTAACCGTACCACGGTTTCTTTAACCGAACTAGAGTTTTTTTTAACCGTAAGACGGTTTTTTAACCGAGCAACTATTTTTTTAAGCGAACAAGTGCTTTTTTAACCGAACAAGGGTTTTTTTAACCGTACCACCGTTTCTTTAACTGAACAAGTGTTTTTTTTTAACCGCACAAGCGTTTTTTTTAACCGTTAGGGTTAGGGCTAGGGTTAGGGTTAGGGTTAGGGTTAGGGTTAGGGTTACAGGTTTTTTTTTTTAACAGAACACTTGTAAATTTAACCGCACAAGCGTTTTTTTTTAATCGAGCAAGGCTGAGTATTTTCTAAACCGAGCGAGGAACTTTTTAAGAGTTTTTTTAACCGTTAGGGTTATTTTGTTAGGCGAAAGAACA
>NW_028324313.1:10672496-10674996 GCF_058129835.1 Hydra viridissima
TTTGCCGATATTGGCCCTCATGCCTCTTCACTGGACCTGAGATAATAATCCATTTGTGCAACATTCTTAAGAGTGCAGCCGTTCAATTTTTGTTGAATGGATTATTGCACATGTTATGAATTCCAAGCTAACTTCTCATCTAGTCGAGGTGCTTTGCGATAGCGAAGAGGAATAATATTGACGATTTTCGTAGTATTTGTGGTGTTGGGAAAGAAAAAGGTAGATTCACGTGGGTGGTAGATTGCAAGACGATTGGTAGAGCGAAAAGAACAAAAGAACCATAACCTCCGTAAGACGAAAACTCCATAAGAAACTTAGAAAAGCCTAACGGAGAGACATTTTGGCTTGATATGAAAATAGCTACAAAAAGTTGGAACAAGAGGAGTCAGGATTAGGGTTAGGGCTAGGTTAGGGTTGGGTTAGAATAACGGCATTATATTGATAAATTCAAAACCGTTAGGGTTCAAACTCTAAGGAGCTGGAAAAAGAAGGAAATGTATAGAAGAAAACAATCAGCAGGGAGCTAAGAATTTCAGCTATCTTTTAACAGACCTATTAACCTTAGCTACTCTAAGCTAAGTTAAACAATGTTTCGTTTCTAAGAATGAGACAGTGGTTTAGTTAGTTTTGAGTGAGGTAATGCTGGGTAGATGTTGTGGCTGTACAATATGCATCCCTGTGATGTAACAAAAGGAAGCTCATCTTAGCAGCAAGTTTCAACCAATCAATGAGTAAGTCGTATTCGTTTGTCTTTTGAGAGAGCTTTTTAAATGCAAACACCTCCTTTTGTTTTTTGTTTTGTTTTGCAATGATGATGTTATTTTCTGATTGATTTCGAAGACTGTTCCTTGGAAGACCTTTTGAATTTGCATTTTTTTCTCCGTCGTCTGCTGCTGCTGCTGCTGCTGCTGCTGCTGCTGCTGCTGCTGCTGCTGCTGCTGCTGCTGCTGACAATGATGGTGATGGTGATGCTGCAAGTTGTTTGGACTAACAGCTTCGTGTTGTCTAAATGATGTGACCTTTTTAATGTGACTTAGGCTCTTTTTTAAATATGATATAGCGTTAGGGTTAGGGTTTAGGGTTAGGCTTGCGTTTAAGTGGCTTACGACCTTTGCAATGTGCAAAATTTTAAAAATGTGATTTGTTGTATTTCTAAAGTTGCTCTACTTCACAATGTGAATTTGAATCCATTTAAACGTTTTTGTTTCTTTAAATCAAATAAGCTTTTGGTTTGTTTCGCAGACAACTCTTAATCGATTTTCATCTTAGAATGAAGTTTTTGTTTCTAAAAGCGAACTAGCTTCTTTCTAAAGCAACACTTTTGAAAGTGAGCTAGCTGTTTTCTGATGCGAATAATCTTTTTAAAAGACTTTGTTCCAGTGAGCTGGACACTTCTGGTGAGACTTTTAAACTGGCTTTAAACCCTTTTAAAATGGTTTGCAGTTGGTTTTACATTCTAAAGCGACTTAGCCTTTTGTTTTGGTTTTGGTGAGAGAGAACTCTTAACCGACTTGATGTTCTTTTACAAATGAAGTTATCTTTTTTAAAAGTGACCTAGCTTTTTCTTAAGCAGCTTTGCATTTTTTTGAGAGTGATGTAAACTTTTTATTTATTTGGAAATAGCAAAAGTGAAATAGCACTTTTCAAACATGAATAGTCTTTTTAAAAGACTTTGATCATGCAGTGATTGGAGTGAGTGAGTGAGTGAGTGAGTGAGTGAGTGAGTGAGTGAGTGAGTGAGAGTGAGTGAGTGAGTGAGTGAGTGAGCTAGACATTTAAGAGACTTTTAAAGTGACTTAAGCCCTTTTAAAGTGATATGAAGCTTCTTGAATGTGACTTATTATATATTTTAAAGCGACTTAATGTGTTTCTTTAAATGTGAGTTAAAATTGTTGGTTAAGTCACATCTACCATTCTTAAATGAAAACTTGTATTTCTTTTTTAAAGAGACCTTTTGCTTCTTAATTAAAGACTTCTTTTTTTTCTAAAAGGGGACTGCAATTTTTGAAAGTGACCGAGCCTTTGAAAAAATAAAAAGTAGGCATTTTTCACTGTGCATCTTTTTAAAATGGATTCAGCGTCTTCTGTAATGAAAACTTCTGTCTTGAAAACAAACAAATGTTTTGAAATTCATTTTGTAGTGTGGTTTGGAATTTCTGAAATAGATGTGTAGTATTTTTTAAATAGCAGTGAAGTATTTTGTAAAGTCTTCTTTTTAATAAGTGGTTTACCTTTTTAAACGTTTTTGAAAATGAATTTGCTTTTTTAAATGATTTTTGCATTTATGTTCAAGAGACATGAGGGTTTTATTTTTTTTAAGGATACTAGATTTTCCTAGGATACTGGGGTATTTTCTTAGGCAGGTGGGTATTTCTTTAACCATTTCATGCGCTGGTTGTTGTATAACAACAAATCAAGGTAAAGCTTCCCAATTCAAATGGTGCATTCTAACCGATTGGAAAACAATATTGTTTTATAAATGAGAGTTGAAAAAGGCTGT
>NW_028324313.1:10684996-10687496 GCF_058129835.1 Hydra viridissima
GAGTGAGTGAGTGAGAGTGAGTGAGTGAGTGAGTGAGTGAGCTAGACATTTAAGAGACTTTTAAAGTGACTTAAGCCCTTTTAAAGTGATATGAAGCTTCTTGAATGTGACTTATTATATATTTTAAAGCGACTTAATGTGTTTCTTTAAATGTGAGTTAAAATTGTTGGTTAAGTCACATCTACCATTCTTAAAATGAAAACTTGTATTTCTTTTTTAAAGAGACCTTTTGCTTCTTAATTAAAGACTTCTTTTTTTTCTAAAAGGGACTGCAATTTTTGAAAGTGACCGAGCCTTTGAAAAAAATAAAAAGTAGGCATTTTTCACTGTGCATCTTTTTAAAATGGATTCAGCGTCTTCTGTAATGAAAACTTCTGTCTTGAAAACAAACAAATGTTTTTGAAATTCATTTTGTAGTGTGGTTTGGAATTTCTGAAATAGATGTGTAGTATTTTTTAAATAGCAGTGAAGTATTTTGTAAAGTCTTCTTTTAATAAGTGGTTTACACTTTTTAAACGTTTTTGAAAATGAATTTGCTTTTTTAAATGATTTTTGCATTTATGTTCAAGAGACAGAGGGTTTTATTTTTTTTTAAGGATACTAGATTTTCCTAGGATACTGGGTATTTTCTTAGGCAGGTGGGTATTTCTTTAACCATTTCATGCGCTGGGTTGTTGTATAACAACAAATCAAGCTAAGCTTCCCCAATTCAAATGGTGCATTCTAACCGATTGAAAACAATATTGTTTTATAAATGAGAGTTGAAAAAGGCTGTAGAAAAAGTCTAATTTAACATTTCATAGTACCACTGTCATTTTGTAGATGTTTTTTTATGAGTTATGTTAGTTACAGAAAAATAATTGGTGCATGAAAGAGTTAAGCGGTTGGGTGTTTTCATAACCGACCGAGGATTTTCCTAAGCAGCCGCGTAACTCATTAATCGGCGGGGTATTTGTTAACCGTTAGGGTTAGGGTTAACCGGACAAGAGTTTTTTTTTACCGAACAAGCGTTTCTTTAACCGAACAAGTGTTTTTTCCAGTGAGCAAGTGATTTTTTTTTTAACAGAACAAGTGTTTTTAAACGAACAAGTGCTTTTTTTTTTTTTTTTTTTTACCGAAAGCGGGTTTTTTTAACCGTACCACGGTTTCTTTAACCGAACTAGAGTTTTTTTTAACCGTAAGACGGTTTTTTAACCGAGCAACTATTTTTTTAAGCGAACAAGTGCTTTTTTAACCGAACAAGGGTTTTTTTAACCGTACCACCGTTTCTTTAACTGAACAAGTGTTTTTTTTTAACCGCACAAGCGTTTTTTTTAACCGTTAGGGTTAGGGCTAGGGTTAGGGTTAGGGTTAGGGTTAGGGTTAGGGTTAGGGTTACAGGTTTTTTTTTTTAACAGAACACTTGTAAATTTAACCGCACAAGCGTTTTTTTTTAATCGAGCAAGGCTGAGTATTTTCTAAACCGAGAACTTTTTAAGAGTTTTTTTAACCGTTAGGGTTATTTTGTTAGGCGAAAGAACACTTTATTAAACGAACACTTTTTTTTAACCGCACGAGCCTTTTTACTATCGAAAGAGGAATTTCTTGAGTTGCCTAGCGATATTTTAACCGAGCATGCATCTTCTTAAGTAACTGAGCATTTTTATAGGCGAACACGTTTTCTTAACTGACTTAGCGTTTTCTACGATTTTTGTGACTTTGCAAATGTTTCTTGGACGTTTTGCAAACAAGTCGGACTCTTTTTAAAAACTTAAACTCTTGTCCCATTAAAAATTGAATGTTCATGGAGAAGACGAGAGCAAACGCAGCACAGCTCTAGCAGTTTGCTGGTAGCTTCTCTGGTGTTGGTGTAAAGCATTAGAAGCGCTCCGTTGTCGCTGTTGAGACGTTTGACAGTGCTTTTTCGGCGGACGGTTCTAGATGCGTTGGTGTCGTGCGGTTTAAGTGACTCGAGAGTCCAGAGGAAGTATTATTCGTCCTCTGCAATTGGCGTTGTGCGTTGTATGGGCTTGCCAGAATGCGTTTAGCGGCGAGAGATCGAATAGATTCTCTTTTCTAGCGTGGTTCAGGTCGATTGTTCCTCGTCGGTGTGAGCTTCGTGTTTACACCGCACCGAGACGTAGTCCCTGTTCCCTGTTAGAATTGCCACTGACGGGCAAACTGAATGAGCGCAGAGAGCTGCACAAGCGTTCGCGTTTGCGACGACTCTGCTGTGCTTCGATGTTAAACACATATCGGTTTACGGACGAATACGGCAAAAACGAAGAGGCGCTCAGGCGCTTTCATCGTTTTGTCCGCTATTTGCCAAAGAGCGACGGCTTTGCCGCGCGCTCTTGACGATAGTTACCTGGTTGATCCTGCCAGTAGTCATATGCTTGTCTCAAAGATTAAGCCATGCATGTCTAAGTATAAGCACTTGTACTGTGAAACTGCGAATGGCTCATTAAATCAGTTATCGTTTATTTGATTGTACTTTACTACATGGATACCTGTGGTAATT
>NW_028324313.1:10694996-10697496 GCF_058129835.1 Hydra viridissima
GATGGTGATGGTGATGCTGCAAGTTGTTTGGACTAACAGCTTCGTGTTGTCTAAATGATGTGACCTTTTTAATGTGACTTAGGCTCTTTTTTAAATATGATATAGCGTTAGGGTTAGGGTTAGGGTTAGGCTTGCGTTTAAAGTGGCTTACGACCTTTGCAATGTGCAAAATTTTAAAAATGTGATTTGTTGTATTTCTAAAGTTGCTCTACTTCACAATGTGAATTTGAATCCATTTAAACGTTTTTTGTTTCTTTAAATCAAATAAGCTTTTGGTTTTGTTTCGCAGACAACTCTTAATCGATTTTCATCTTAGAAATGAAGTTTTTGTTTCTAAAAGCGAACTAGCTTCTTTCTAAAGCAACACTTTTGAAAGTGAGCTAGCTGTTTTCTGATGCGAATAATCTTTTTAAAAGACTTTGTTCCAGTGAGCTGGACATCTCTGGTGAGACTTTTAAACTGGCTTTAAACCCTTTTAAAATGGTTTGCAGTTGGTTTTACATTCTAAAGCGACTTTGCCTTTTGTTTTGGTTTTGGTGAGCAGAGAACTCTTAACCGACTTGATGTTCTTTTTACAAATGAAGTTATCTTTTTTAAAAGTGACCTAGCTTTTTCTTAAGCAGCTTTGCATTTTTTTGAGAGTGATGTAAACTTTTTATTTATTTGGAAATAGCAAAAGTGAAATAGCACTTTTCAAACATGAATAGTCTTTTTAAAAGACTTTGATCATGCAGTGAGTGAGTGAGTGAGTGAGTGAGTGAGTGAGTGAGTGAGTGAGTGAGTGAGTGAGAGTGAGTGAGTGAGTGAGTGAGTGAGCTAGACATTTAAGAGACTTTTAAAGTGACTTAAGCCCTTTTAAAGTGATATGAAGCTTCTTGAATGTGACTTATTATATATTTTAAAGCGACTTAATGTGTTTCTTTAAATGTGAGTTAAAATTGTTGGTTAAGTCACATCTACCATTCTTAAAATGAAAACTTGTATTTCTTTTTTAAAGAGACCTTTTGCTTCTTAATTAAAGACTTCTTTTTTTTCTAAAAGGGACTGCAATTTTTGAAAGTGACCGAGCCTTTGAAAAAAATAAAAAGTAGGCATTTTTCACTGTGCATCTTTTTAAAATGGATTCAGCGTCTTCTGTAATGAAAACTTCTGTCTTGAAAACAAACAAATGTTTTTGAAATTCATTTTGTAGTGTGGTTTGGAATTTCTGAAATAGATGTGTAGTATTTTTTAAATAGCAGTGAAGTATTTTGTAAAGTCTTCTTTTAATAAGTGGTTTACACTTTTTAAACGTTTTTGAAAATGAATTTGCTTTTTTAAATGATTTTTGCATTTATGTTCAAGAGACAGAGGGTTTTATTTTTTTTTAAGGATACTAGATTTTCCTAGGATACTGGGTATTTTCTTAGGCAGGTGGGTATTTCTTTAACCATTTCATGCGCTGGGTTGTTGTATAACAACAAATCAAGCTAAGCTTCCCCAATTCAAATGGTGCATTCTAACCGATTGAAAACAATATTGTTTTATAAATGAGAGTTGAAAAAGGCTGTAGAAAAAGTCTAATTTAACATTTCATAGTACCACTGTCATTTTGTAGATGTTTTTTTATGAGTTATGTTAGTTACAGAAAAATAATTGGTGCATGAAAGAGTTAAGCGGTTGGGTGTTTTCATAACCGACCGAGGATTTTCCTAAGCAGCCGCGTAACTCATTAATCGGCGGGGTATTTGTTAACCGTTAGGGTTAGGGTTAACCGGACAAGAGTTTTTTTTTACCGAACAAGCGTTTCTTTAACCGAACAAGTGTTTTTTCCAGTGAGCAAGTGATTTTTTTTTTAACAGAACAAGTGTTTTTAAACGAACAAGTGCTTTTTTTTTTTTTTTTTTTTACCGAAAGCGGGTTTTTTTAACCGTACCACGGTTTCTTTAACCGAACTAGAGTTTTTTTTAACCGTAAGACGGTTTTTTAACCGAGCAACTATTTTTTTAAGCGAACAAGTGCTTTTTTAACCGAACAAGGGTTTTTTTAACCGTACCACCGTTTCTTTAACTGAACAAGTGTTTTTTTTTAACCGCACAAGCGTTTTTTTTAACCGTTAGGGTTAGGGCTAGGGTTAGGGTTAGGGTTAGGGTTAGGGTTAGGGTTAGGGTTACAGGTTTTTTTTTTTAACAGAACACTTGTAAATTTAACCGCACAAGCGTTTTTTTTTAATCGAGCAAGGCTGAGTATTTTCTAAACCGAGCGAGGAACTTTTTAAGAGTTTTTTTAACCGTTAGGGTTATTTTGTTAGGCGAAAGAACACTTTATTAAACGAACACTTTTTTTAACCGCACGAGCCTTTTTACTATCGAAAGAGGAATTTCTTGAGTTGCCTAGCGATATTTTAACCGAGCATGCATCTTCTTAAGTAACTGAGCATTTTTATAGGCGAACACGTTTTCTTAACTGACTTAGCGTTTTCTACGATTTTTGTGACTTTGCAAATGTTTCTTGGACGTTT
>NW_028324314.1:1410000-1482500 GCF_058129835.1 Hydra viridissima
TTTTAAAGAGCCTAGACCTAAGTTCTTTACAACCGCCGATATTAAAAACTGACAATCTGATGTCAGTGAAGGCTGTTTAACTTGCAATTCTGAAATTGCCTCAATTCTACCGAGATAAATGTCATAGATGTTTATGGCATCTTGTAAGTCAATGACCCCATTTCGATCAGTATCCATTGCATAGTTTTTAGAATCAACAGCAGTATCACCATTTACACTTTGATAACATTTCAAACGTGCAACATCGAGTATGTCAAACACACAGTCTTTGTGTATGTCAAAGGATACATTTTGAGGACAACCTGGTATAACTTTAATCTGATTTAGAGATTGATCAACAACATGATTTATGGTGTATTCAAAACTCAACTGTTTGCTTGTTTGAGAACTAAATGTCATCTCAGCAAACTTCACAAATCCTCTTTTTCTCTCTGAAATATCAGCTATGCCAGTGAACTTTATTTTCTTTTCTGGCAAACGTATGGAGTCAAAGTCGCTAGCCACAGATTCTACAGTCAACATTTGACTAAAGATGATGTCCATGTCAAAAGCTAATAAATACTCCCAACCAATCTTCAGATAGAACGGAATAGATCTGTTGTTTCCAAACTCCATCAAGTTAGACGTCTGAAATCATTTAAAAACATGTTTGAACAACATTTATTTTATTTCTGATAATCTCTAAAAAAATCCAACTTAAAAAAAACTAAAAACATCAACTTCTCTGGCTTTTGCCTTAAAACCAAAAACCTGAGAAACTAATGTTCTGCAAACCAAACGATGGGTTAGCTTACCTTTCTACCTGCAGTAATGGTAAATGCAGCAGTGCTCTTAGATTTAAAAAAAACTAACACAGAGCATGTGGTGTTTTTAGGCTTCAAAGCACCATCTTTGACAAGTATTGTCAAATCATAAAACCCTAGAGTAGGGCTGCTGATTAAACTGATTTTGCCATCGTTGTTGATACCAAAATTGCTGTCAGTATCACCATCTAATATAGAATAAAAGATCAGCCCATTTCGTCCGTGGTCATCATCTGTAGCATTTATGGTTGCTATAACAACACTCTCAATCGGGTTCACCAGATCATCAGAGAATACCTCAATTTCCTGATCGTGTAACAAATAGGGCCCATTTTTGTTTTCACCAATTATTGAAATACTGCAATTCCCCATGGTTGACATTGCAGGAATACCCATATCTGTGGCATTCACTGTAAACTCGATATCAAGCTCATCTGTCCCATTTTGCCCTAAACAACATTTACATTTTAAAGAAAACATAGTAATATACTACTACTACTATAATTGATTTACTGCATTATTAGTAAAGGAAACAAAAACTCTTTATGAAGAGAAAATAAACTTTAGACCCAAAAAAAATCTCAAAAAAAAAAAATAATAAAATAAAAATTTACCTAACTTCACAGTTTGATTTAAAATAATATTGCTCCCATTTATTCTGAAATACTTCCAAAACAGCAGACTATCAGGTGCAATGTTGTACTGAGCAACTGCATTTAAACCAGTGTCTAGATCTGAGGTTGATAGCTCCATGACTGTTGCTCCTGTTTTTAAATCTTCATATGACAGGTATGTTTGACATTCAGCAGGAAATACTGGGGGATTATCATTTTGATCTTCAACTGCAATAACAACTTGATGTTCGCTAGACAATTGGTAAGGAAAAGGAGCACTATCTGTGGCTATTATTGTTAAAACTATGTAAGGCGTGGCTTCACGATCTACATTACTAGCAACAAATAATTCCCCAGATAGCAGGTCAATTTTAAACAAACTTGATCCCTTTATTGTATATGACACATTGGACTGGCCACGACCATCTGAATCAATGGCAACAAACTTACCAACTAAAGTGTTGATAGGAGAGTTTTCCAAGATATCTAATTGATCTGGTGACTCCGATGTAAACTTTGGTGGGTTATCATTCTTGTACTTAACTTCAAACGGGGCAGAGAGAACCTTTAAGAATAAAAGTTTTGTAAAACTTTTTTGTTTGTAAAAGCAAATGGTAGGAGATTTTTTTTTTCACAAATAATAATTCCCACTAATTTACTATTTTAAGCACTATATCCATTGTTAATGAAAAAATATTTATCAAGAATTAGGCTAGAATTACACAGAGCAGGAACAAAAACGTGTGAAATGAAACATTTGCTAAATCTGAAAAAAAAAATTGCCTTTTTTCATTTTAAAAAGATTGTGTGAAATATTCAATACAAATAGTAACAAAAAAACATTTAAAAATATGTTTGGTTTGTTTACCTCCTGTCCAAAGTTACTTTTAAACTTCAGTTGCATGTTAGATCCATACAAGGATATAGACAAATTGCTAAAAACTGCACTTGCATTTTGAACAATCTGGTTGACATTACCGAGTAATAAAGCTTCACCATTGTTTACTAAAGACGCAGTGATCACCCAATTTTCATATAAAGGGATTGCTGGCAGGCTGATACAAAAGTGAAAAACTCTTATTACAAACTTATAAACACATTCACATAGTTAATGCATTAAACTAGGAAAACAAATAGGAAAACAGGTTAAAAGAATTGATACCCTGTTCCTGCATCCATGACCACCACCACTGGTGACTGTTTAAAGGGAAGTGTTTCAGTGACATCTGTGAGCTGGTTGGAAAGCTTCAAATAAAACAATCTTTTTGCAACTGTAAAAGACCCAGAATCAATCGTGGTGTTGGAATATTGTAGAGTACTGTTAGAGTCTTTCAAAAATCTGAAACAGAGCTTCACATTAGTTTCGTTGTTTTGAAACTTCAAGTCTGTAAACTGAACCACTCCGTTGCTGGCAACTTCACGCCTTACTGTTCCCTGCAATGTGTTTGAGTTCCTGCACAAATATGCTTCCGCATACCATACATTGTCCCATTTCACATATTCTGCTGGTCCAGGTGGTATTACGTTCCAAACTTCCACTTGTGGTTGTTGACCGCAAACAACAGTGTCGTTGCAGTTTGCTGGAGAAGTTTTAACGCTGTAGCTAAAATTGCGCTCCAAAACATTAAACGAATTTGTAACAAACTCATCAAAAACATAACTTGAGTTTGGAAAAACACCGATGCTTAGTCTGAGCTTGTAATTCAAACCACTTTTGCTGATGTTGAGAGATTTGAAGGCTCGCGACCCATTTGTAATATCGGCAACTCCAATTACCGTGTTGTTGGGGTATTGAGAGGTTGCAATGGAAGCTTTTATTGTCCACTGCTGTCCTTTCCAACTGAGGCTTTTCAATTCTTCTCCGGTATACTTATCAAAAATAAAGACTGCAGGTTGAACAGGGAAAGGGATAGATGCGCCAGATGCATTCATTGTAGCAATATAACGCACGCCAAGCATCCTCTCACGAATCAGATAGTTACCATGCTCTATTGAAAACGAAAGATTAACAGGATATGTAACCTTGTAGAAAATACGATAACCAGAACCGCTATGAGTTATTGCAAGATCAGAAAAAGCAGCGGTCCCATTGTCAAAAGACACTGTAGTGTTTCCTATTAACTGTGCGTTGGGATCTCCGAAACCTTTCACTAAACTAGCAGTTATTTTCCATGGCAAAAGTTTAGTTCCAACATTTTCAACCCATCTGTTGGCATAGTCGTACAGCCTAAACTGTGGCTGGACTTTAAATGGCACTGTCTCGTTACTTCCAGAACTTGGTGAATTGATCAACATTAGTGTTTTAGGAATCAAATACTCAACGCTGATTTGATTGTTAGAAAGATCTTGCAGTACTTGCTGTTGTGAATATGTTAGGTTACCAGTGACCATTGCTAAAAATTACATTTTATTATTAAACCATGTTCAGAAACAAAACAACGTAACTTTCATTCAAAGATGCTGTGTTAAGAACTGTTTTCAAAAATTTAACTTTCTTAAAAAATCATAAAAGATTCTGTTGCAAAAACGTAAACAAGTTTTAAAAAAAGAAAAGTAAATAGTTTTATGATTTGGTATTATAACAAACAATGTGGAAATTTAATTTATTTTATCAAACTGTTTTAAAAGCTGATTGCATATAAATTACCCGCTTCTTCCATTGATATTGGTGGAGCAGCTACTGGTAATGGCTGTGGTTGAACAACATTAATAGCATCCACACTAACAGAAAGTGCCTGAGAAAGCTGTCCAGTTTGAGAGCTTTCTACAATAACTGCAGCCAATTGAGTGACCTCTTGAATTGCCGAAGCTGTAGAATAAAATAAAAGTAACACTTAAAGCAAACTCAAACTCAAATAATTGAATTGCACTACAATCTTAGAAAAAGTAACCTGTAGAATTGGCTGATGTAGAGTTGGTAGAATTTGGAGGGTTGCCAATCTCAAACTGAAAAACACATAAAAATGCATTAAGAAGCATGCAATAAATAAACATACTTTCGCTTTCATTTACCGACTATTTTTTTACTTCACTAACTATACAGATTTTGTTTACTGCTCCTACCTACAATAACATAAAAAGAAGTTGAACTTTTTTTTTGTTTGCAAATCTGATATTTTACATAAAAATATCTTTTTTTAGATTTAATCTTATCAAAAGGTTTTTACTCTAAAACTTAATTGAAACTTAATTTTATTGTCAGGCAAAAAAACAAAAAAAGAATAAAAAATCAAACAAACCGAGACATCAAGTGGTGTAGCAGTAGCCCTTCGCTTTCTCTTAGTCGCTGCAACAACACTCATGATTCTAATTTTTGATACATCGATTTTCAAAAGGTCAGCCAAATTTTGGATGAGATTTGTTTCAAAAAACTCTTCTAGACCTACATCGCGCATAGGTGTAATACCCATGCTTAACTGAAAAGAAAGTTATCATTCTTTAATATAAAACATTTGCAATAAGAACTTAAGTTGCTCAAATATATTTGTTTGGACATTTTGTGAGAATAAGTATTAGAAGTATTAATAGTAAAGTTACTATTCAACTATTTAAAGACGGTTTCTTTTTGTTTTATGTTAACTAAGATGTAGTTATTTAAAATTTCTGCAGATAGAGTTTATAAAAATAATTAAAATTTGTGTACATAATTCAATTTTATACAAATGATCAAAATGTATACAGATTATTAGAATTTATGAAAATTCTTAAGATTTATGCAGATAAACCTTATGCAAATATCTGCTATTTATGCAGTAATTAAAATTAGTAACAATCTGGAAAAAGAAAGCAACAGAGAAAACAACTTACTTGAATAACTGGTGCCATATTTATATCTAAAGAGTTATTTCCCCTTAATACCACCCATAAAAGATGCGTATCAGTGTCAAACCAATTGCTGCCATGATTATCTGTGAGAGTAGGAACATATTTAAGAGGATTAGAGGGATCCTTAGGCATGGTAACATACTTTTGATTTTGATAGAATGCATTGTTTGGATTGACTAAAACACCTGCCAAAAAAAATTAAATACAATTCTGAAAAAAATTGAAAAGCAAAAGTTATAAAATAGTATTATCTTTATTATATGTTTTCAACAAATTACATAAACTCATTAAGTTTAATTTTTCTTATTCATTCTCTTAATGGCAAAATCAGAGTGTTTTTAGAGAAATTTGCTGAGAAATTCACTGAAAGCTGATTTGAGTTTTCAAAGTAAATAATAACAAAATCAATGAAAAACTAATACTTTACGGAGAATTTCTATTCCCCAGCAAATATCTTTTCAGCATATTGCTGGATGATGAATGAAAGTTAAGAGTAGCATTAAACAGACAAAAACCACTCATAACCTTATAGCATAACAATTATTTTCTACCCAACTTCAATCACCTGAAACTTTGAAATCAGCTAACAAATGCTACATACTAGAATGTTTAAATCATACAAATTTAGAAGGGCTTTAATTTATGAAGCCTTAGAGGCTTCATAAGTTAAAGCAATTCTGTTTGGATTCTGAATCTTAAAACTTTTTAACTTTTAACTTTTTCTTTAAAGTTCTTTTTTACATATTGATTTGATATAAAACTAAAAAATATAAGACTGATTTTGTTCTTAAAAGTTGCTTCTTACATATCAGTTTAATATAAAACTAAAAAATATACAACTAATTTTTTTGTCTTGAGCCATAATTGCTTGTTGTGTGGTTGCATTCGTAAATTGATCAAAAAATCATTATTTCTGTCTTTTGCTTTTTTCCTTACTACTTTTAGCCTTTCAGAGACATTCCATACAACTTTTTAAAGCATTTCTTTTTACCTTTATGTATATGAGATCTTGTATTATTACTCTTAGTAATAATTGCATATTATAAAAATTATAAAATTAGAGTGGAGTAAAAATTTTTCAAAAAACAAGGAATTGCACCCTACATCACCAAATTTGCTGAAATTTGGCACAAAAGTGTAAAGATGTAAGTTAGGAAAGACTGAATTTTTTTCAAAAATTTTTTATCCCTTGAAGAATTACAACAACTTAAAGTTTGTTAGATTTTGACTGAAAAATGAGGGGGGAAAAGTGCTGGAAATGTGTCCATTTACTATTACCCTAATAAGGTGCTTGAAATTTGGTACCAAAGGAGTTTGAATCCTGTTTAATCTGAAAATTATAGATGTGTATCTCTCAAAACAACAAAATATAGTTTATTTCAAGATCTACAAAACGCATTAACTAATGACAATAAAAAAGTGCATTGACAACTATAGCTCTAGAAAAAATCTGACTGGTAGAAAAAACTTTTGGTTTTAATTTTCTTAAAGATTAGACATATATCTATTTTACGAACCAATTTTATTTTTGCCTTATGCTTTACAGAGAGTTATTGATATTTTGGTTTTTCAATTTTCCTATAAAAAAAAAAAAAAAAGAAGGGTGCAAATTCATTTTGGTATTGAACTAAATACAATTATATTTGTTTTTTATTTAATTTTGAGTCAATAACTAAAAAAAAAAAAATTATGTGTGTTGTGTGATTTAAATTTTTACAAAGTTGTTATAAAATATTGCTAAATATTTTGTAAACTTATAAATTTTTTATTTTCATTACATAACAGTTATGTCATTTGAATTGTTATTTTCATTACATAATATTTATGTCATTAAGTTAAACACTATTATGCAATCTTTTTTTATTGATTGTTTTATTGTAATAGTGATTACCTCATCAATAAAATAAGTAATAAAATGACAAGTGTACATCATAATATCCAATAAATATTACCTTGTTAAATTGCATAACTAAATATAATTATATTTAGTTATAATCTACTTTCACCCTAATTTTTGGTAGATATTTAGTAGAGAATTTACAATAATTAGTAGATAATTAGGCATTTAAAATATTTCTATTAAAACTAATAGCTATTTGTTCAAGCAAATGTTCTTTATAAATATAACTTTATTTTAATTTTAAACATATTGTTCATGTTCAAGTGTACTTTGCTCATTAGGAATATTGTATTAAAGATTTCTTCTATTTAAGTCTTTAGATTATAATTCCTCATTATCGTTTTATACGGATAACAAAATCAATTGTTCATTTGCAAATGATCACGGAGCTTGTTATAAACAATCATCCAAGTAAGAAATCTGATTGAAGATATTGACAGGAATGATCATAAATTACTTGCAAAACGTACAAACTTGAAAGAAGAACAAATTACTAGTATATGCACGCTTCATTGTGATATGTTAATAGTGAGGTGTAAGAGTAATCAGAAAAGTTGCTGGAATCCATTTCTTACTCACAAAAAAGTGTGCAGAGAAAAAAAGTTTATGTATTTACATTTTAATGGATAATGCCATACTTAATAAGTTGTTTGTTAGGATTTGTTCATTGTTTTATAATAGTATAATTAATGTTATAGTATTTGAGTAATATAGCTACATTTTCTTTTCAGCATCTCTATGTGCGATTACAATGCATACTGTATTAGAAGCAGAAACCATAGGCTTAAATCTTATACCTGGAAAAAAGTTGTGTCCAACCTGTTGAAGTACAGTTATGAAACATTTATCAAAAAGTATGAATGGAAATAATGATGAAAATTTTAATATTGTTAGTGAAAATTTTAATATTGTTATTTTTATTTAAAATAAAAAAGAAGGTATAAATACACACTTTACAGTTGCTGGAGTATCTCCTATTAAGGTCAAAGGACTGCATAAGTCAGGAAAATCAGAGATAGTAAATGAAAATCAACAGCATTAACAACCTCCATTAAAAAAAAGTAGTTTCAGAATCATAGCATTACTAAAAGCACCATATAAGGGTAATAATAAGCGGAAATATTTTTGGCACTTTTCTCCCCTCATTTTTCAGCCAAAATCAAACAAACTTCAAATTGCTGTAAATCATAAATGAATTAGAATTTTATTTTAAAAAAATTACAGTCTTTCCTAAGTTATGCCTCTAAAAATTTGTGCCAAATTTTAGAAAATTTGGTGATGTAGGGTGCAGATTTGTGATTTTTTTGTGTTTTTTGAAAAATTTTTTCCCAGTGTTCTTTTTAATTTTAAGGTTTTTCATAAATAAGACTTTTGTTTTTCTTAACATGTTGGCTATGAATGACAATTACACTTTCTCGCAAGTATATTTCTACACTTCAGTGAATATATAAACTCCACATCATTGTTTTCAAAAACTAAGATTAAAAGTATGGTTCCATTTTCTTACTATTTTTTAAGAATGACTACTGCCAGGTCTTCCATAACGAATGTGTTAACAAATCCTTATAAACCTGAAAACTTATCAAGATTTATTAAAGTCAAAATTGAAATCTTTTTATTTCTTTATTAACCACACGGATCTTTTTATTTGCTCTGTTAACCTTCAAATTTTTAAAACTATGAAAATGCTGTGGGTGTTGCTATTTAAGTCTTAGAGCTTGATCTAATGTCAGTTAAGATATATACAGTACTGTCTAATAAAAAGAGGCACCTTCAAATCTTTTTAAATAATAACATTTAAAATACATGCAAAGTTAATTTATGCTTTATGAATATATACTTTTATATTACTTATGTGATAAATAATAGTTTTAGGCAAAAAAAAAATTACTATAGTGATAGATAAAAATTGACACACAAGTAACCTTAATATTTAGAATGACCGTGTTAACTTTTAATAACTTCTTTTATGATTTTTTTTAAACACTTTTGACTTTCAGTTGTTAAAGATCAAGTCTCATTAAAATAGTTGTTTGGTAAAAAGAATGAATTAATTCTAAATAATGCTTACAGTTTTAAAGTTCTAGGTGAAATGTTAAATACTGCAGTCACTTTTAATGAAGACTTGATCTTTTATGATTTTTTCAGCACAAGCACCTTGGCTTTTTTTAATAAAATCACTGGGATTACTGTTCCATTATCATTCCACAGCTTGTTCAAATTCTTTGAACACCTTTCAACCTTTTTCCTATCAAGAAAATCCCAAATATGCTTGATAATATATTTAAATCTGGACTTAGAGGGGGCCATAACATTGTTTAAAGCACACCTCCTTTAAAGTTTCCAAACAAATTTTAACAATCTTGGAAGTGTGCTTTGGGTCATTATATTGCTGTAAGGTAAGAAGACACAGCATGGTTCACTAAAATTTGTCTATACTTTTGCCCTGTCAATTTTGCCTCTACTTTCACCAAATCACCAAACCATTCACCAGAAATATAACCCCAAACTAATATACTACCACCACCAACTTTATAGCAGCCTTTAAGCATGGTTTGATAAGTACTTTATTAGCTGTCTGCTTAAAAAACAACATCAATTGCTATCAACTGTTTCTGAATATTTGAAACTTGACTTTGTCAGTGCACAGCACCTTTTTCAACTTTTCCAATTTTCCTTCGCAAAATTTATTTTTAGCATTTTTGATACACAAAAATATCAAAGATTTTCTGACTGTTGAAGAATGTACTATTATACCTTTTACCTTTTTTAGGTCTTCAGCATCTTTTACATTGACTTTTTTATGATTGCACAAAGGAGAAACTTTTAAAAATTGCTCATCACATCTACTTAGAGTAACCAGACTCTTTTTATCCACATTGTTTCTGGTTTCACACCTTTTTCAAAATTTTTTTGGATTTTCAGGTTTCTTTTTATTAGCATTGATATTGACAATTATTAATAATTTTTTTGGTAGCAATAGTCATCAATAGTCAACTTTATAAGAGTTATTATCTCAAGTTTATCAGTGCATAACTAAATAATTTAATTAACATTTACTTTAGAGCTAACAACAAAAGGATCATAACAGTGCTATCAGTTTGATCACTCAAGTCTTAGAACAAATGACTATCAAGAAAATTAACTTAAAAGGTTAAACTGTCTTTATCCATAAGTATTTTTTTTTTTTTAAAAGAACAAATATAAAAGAAAGCTGACTGAAAAAAGAGGTTTCTTGTGATTTAAAAAAGAGGTCTCTAACTTTTGACTTAAATCTATTGATGTTAAAAGTGAAACTTTAAAATAAGCTTTTATTATTACATTAAGTACCATTATATTTGCTTGTCCTGCCTCTCTAACAATAGTTTTCTTATTTAATATTGGTCAGCTAATAAGAACCAAACTAAATTTTGATTTAAACTATTTTTTGCTAAATCATTTTAAAGAGCTATTATTTAAAAAAGCAATAAGGATTTATTAAGCCAGTGCTTGAGAAATGAGAAAGTGAGAATGTTTTGAAATGAAAACTATTAACCTTTTAACATAAAATAAAGATGGTTGCCAATCAATAATTTTAAGCTGATAACTACTACTATGCTATAAACTTCTTGAGAAGTAGGAACTTAGAGAGTAATTCATTTTGGATTTTCAGGTTTTTTAGAACTTTATTCTTAAATATTGATATAATTTTTATTAGCATTATATTGCTTAATCTTAGAAACAAAAAGGAATTTTTTAAGTTGATTGTTCATTTTCATCAACTTTTATCTACATAAAAGATCAGTATCATATAGAATACCTCCCACAGTGACATCAAGTCGCTGACGTTTCGCATAGTATATTTTGACTATAATCACATCCTTAAGTCCACTGTTTAGTAACTGTAGTCTGGTGGTTATTGGATTGTATGAAGTAAAATGTAATTCATATACTTTTGCTGTCGCAACAATTGCATTGAAAGTTGATAATCTTTGCTGGCATGTATAGCCATGACACCACCCATGGTCTTGGGAACCATTAATTAAATCAATAAAGCCATCAGTAGCTAATGCAACCTGCAATTAAGACATAAATGCAAACTTTAAAAACCCATAAAACAAAACAATTTTATTAATGCCTAAAGCCAATTTAAGGCCCATAAAACTTTTTATTTAAATTCATAAAAATAAAACATTTTTGTTCAAAATTAAAAAGAAATTTTAAATCAATTCTTTCAAAACTAAATGCAACTACATTAAAAAATATAATAATTTGCCACAAAGCAAGGCCTTTTACACACCGGTGAGAGTCTTCGCTTCTCAGTATCAGCATCTAAACTTTCTATTATAAACATTTTGTAAACAGTTTTTCTACAAAAATATGCTCCCCATTCAACTATAAATATGCAATTATCACGATAGATTCCTTTGTTAGGAAAAAGTTGGTTAGCATCATAACGTGATCCATTATCTGGATTTGTTAGTAGAGTTTTCGGAATGCGATAGTTACCTAAAAAGATAAAATTACTTACAGACATCACAATATTTGTTTTACAATGTCACTTATTTAACAAGTTCTTTATATATAAAGGTTTCTCTAACCAAATTGCAACTGGTTAATGAAATCTTTGTATTTAAAGAACTCTTAATATTCAACTCATCTACATGGTTTTTTAAAACATTCAATTTATAATTCATTTCAAATAAGAAATATACAAATAAAGTACATATACATCATAAGCATTATCCTCTACATAAAAAGAGATATGTTAAGAGCCCTTAAGAGAATTGAATTTATAATAAAAAATAAATGTTTAAAGAGCCCTTAAGAGAAATGAATAAGTTTAAAGAGCCTTTAAAAGAATTCTCAAAAATTTTTATAGAAGAAAAGAAATTTAAAAGATTAGCAATATAAGACAACAGTTTCAAAAATAGAAGCAAAAAATTTTTTTTAACAAATGTTGTTAACAAACATTGGAATAAATTTATATTACAAACCTAAACCAAACACTCGATCGCCATCCCACTGATATTCTGATTTTGAAATCATCGAATCCAAGGGGCTGCCAAAAAAAGTACCATCAAGATCAGTCACAAGCGCTTTCCGACGAGCATCACAGTCCATATCAACGCAATCTGATGGATTGATCCACTGGGTTGATGGTGTGTCATGGAAAATCTGAAAGATTTTCAAAAATTAAAAAATAGGAACTAAGCAGACATAACTAGCTAATTATTAAATCAATGGTTACATAATATACATTTATTTTCTAAAAATAATAGATTATGATAAAGCAAAATATCTTCAAAAAGAAAATCACAGAGAAAAAAAAAAAGAAAAAATCAGGTTTATTTGAAGGTTTAAAACATTTTTTATCAAGTATTTTCTAAATTTAAATGTTGAAATATGATATTTCATGGACAGTATTCAATATGATTAAAGTGATAAGTTTACAAAATAATCTTTGCACAATGTACAAAACTACCACAAATATTGTTGGTCATCCAAAAGCTATACTTTCTAAAGCTATATGCTGACATTTTATATAAGCAGACTTATTCCATACTTTTTTTATAGCTTTAATTAATTTCTTGGGTAACTCAGTGTCAAATGAAGTTAATAGTAATGTCTTTTCCAGATGTAAAGAAAAACTAAAGGCTTGTAAATATATAAAAAGTAAGATTTATGTTTGACATGAAAACACATTGAATCTTTGTTAAAGACATAAGTGATATAAAACAAAACTTGTAATAAGTAAACAGATGAAAAATGCCAAATAACTTGAAGGAATGTCTAGGACTTTTATGTTATATAATTAATTAGGATTGACAGATTTACTAGTTCATTTTAATTCCAGCTGCCTAATGGGTTCAAATCTGCAATTTTCTACAATAACATTAAAAATCTTGAATGAATTTCAAACTTCTGATAAAATATTGCACTGTGTCTTATCTTAATAACTTGCTAAAAATTTTCTAACATCTCAACCAACTTCTTTGATTTACAGCCCCTTTCAAACAATTAACTTAAAAAAATTAATCTACTATAATAAGTTGGGATCTTTTTCAAAGCAGCTGTAAAGACAGTAGACATTTAAAGCATGAGAAAAATTTTACACAGATAGAGATGACAAAAATAGAGATGACAAGATAAGAAGCTGAGATAACAATATGATCCTAAATAAAGCAAAATTAACAGCTTGATCAACTGACTCATTCAAGCCCTTAATGAATCCTCCAACTATGCCTTATGACACAATTTTTCAGAAGGACAAACAAATGAAGTCTGATTTATTAGGAATGAATGATTAAGAAGATAGCAATTTAAAAAAACTCCTTAAAAAGATTTGTGACTAAGATTGATTTGTTGAATATTGTTAACTAACATTGAAATGAAATAACTAGTAATTTTTTAATTAAAGATTATTTTATTACCATTTACTTTATACTTTACACTATTATACTAAATCAAGTAATGATAATGATTACCAAAAACACAAACACACATCAATATCAAATGATTACCTGACTATTGAACTCAACATTAACCAATGTTGAATTTTTTAATTCAGTGGGATGAATAATATCACCATAAACATTATTAGTTCTCCATATAAAGTCTCGTTTTGATGGACCACAAGTAGATTGAAATGAAACAAAAGATACACCTTCAATTTGCATGATTCCTTTAATAGCAGGATATGTCATAGGATCTTCAAATGGTTTTGGAGGACCAGGTGATGAGGTTTTTGAGAAAATAGAAGCATATATTCCGGTATTGCCACCTTTTAATGAAACGTTGATTAAAAAAAATATTCAAAAATTTACAAATAAAGGATTAACCTTTACACCTAATATCATAAGAAAATCTCAATTAGAGAGCCTTTATGACCAAAATAGCATCAAAATACCTCCTGGAACTCGAGGTGATCTTCTTGCTGGATAAAACGTTGAGTGATATGGAATGACGTCATCTTCATTACAACCAAAATTTGTTGTTCTTCCAATCAAGAGTGAGTTTTGAACTTTCACGAAGTTGTTTGATGATAAGTGTAAAACAGGATCAGGGCCAAATACATTTAAGCTTAAACCAATCTGCAAGTATCACAATCATTAACTTATATGTGTTTAAATATTATCTACACGCCTTTTCAAAGAAAATAAGGGAAGTTAATGAACAGGAATACAAAATCACTTGTATATATGCATTACATGAAAGATGTCCTAACAAATTAAAAAAAATAGGAAAACTCTGAGAAAAAAAAGAATAAACAAAAAAAACAACAAATAAAATCTAGAAAACAAACATCTTACCTTATTATCAGCAATAATACAATTTTTAACAACAATCGGCTGATCAGGCCATGAATAAACTCCATAATCAAAGTTTTTCCAGATTAAAAAATCTTCAACCTTCCAGCAATAGGTTGTCGATCCCAAAAAATGAATTCCATGAAGAGAAGAGTGGATCTAAAAAAGTTGAACCATGGAATACCAATCATTATAACATTATCATTACATAAAACATTATTATTACATAAAATCATTATAACTACAATTTTTTCCAACAAAGTCAATAGAGCATATTTTTATATCATCATCATGTGCAGATTTAAAGCAATTAGCGTTAGTAAATAATAAGTGATTTTAGAACAATATGGAAGATTAGAACTATATTGATTTTTTAAATCACTACCAGTCTAGTCATCATACATTGTGAGATAAAATCTTTACCTCATTACTGTGTATACGAGCAATTGCTTTGTTATCATCGCAATCCACACCATTAGTAATCAAACCTAACTTCTCACTTCCAGAAATACAATTTCCATACATGGTATAATTGTCTGCATCTTGAACCTGAATTGCTCCCGGCCATTTCATGTCAAACTGGTATGTTTGAACCTAAAATTTGATTTCATTTAAAATTAAAAAATTATTAAAATTTAAATTGCAATAATTGACATTTCCAAATAACAACATTAAAAATACCTTTTCTATAAATTTAGCGTAAAGGGAAAATTACAAAAACATACTTTGCAGAAAAACATATATATATACAAGAATTACACAAAATTTGAATCATCAAGACATCAAGCTCAATCATTAAATGGTGGGCTTAAACAGAGAAGAGGTGTAATTACACATGTTAACTTTTGCATACAATATATGTATTAAAATACATGACTTTTTAAAAGCAGATTATGTTGTAAAAAAATATCAGAAAAACATTAAAACAAGAAAAATATAGATTAATTATGACTAAAACTTTTACAGTAAGTGATGAAAACCTAAATCTAAGCATTATTAAAAAATGAAAAATAAGGAAAATGAATCTAGGTTGTTTCCCCCTCCCCCAAAAGTAGATTTTGAAATACTTCTCATAATTTCATTCAAATAAAACTCGTAACTTATTTTGTCAACAATTGAAAATTATTGAAAAATAAATATTATAAGAAAGAAATTCACCATAAAAGTTCCTTCAGCAAGTGACAAGGTCACAAGGTTTTTTATGATGCTGTTATTTCTTCCTTGCAAATCAATTCCAGGTCCGACAGTGTGATGGATAACATTGTCTGATATGATCAAATTATTTGTCCCATAAACTCCGATTCCCATGTTGTAGCCGTCATGGAATGAAGATCCTTTAACAAATGATGGATTTTCCGCTGTTACATCATCAATATTCAAAAATGCTAAAGAATATCTAGAAGAAAAAATGCAAAATCAAAAAACAAATTTAAAATGCTTCTGCTAATATTTTAATAACAGATATTTTTCAAACATCTTTGTCCTTTTAAAAAGACACTCACCTAGGATCATAGGAATCTGTATACCCAAGTTGACCGCAACTTTTAAACTCTACTTCTGATATGCTTGCTTTACCGATTGATGTCACGCCATCTTGTGTATACCTACCAACCAAAACTCGACCCCCAAACCCATCGTTTGTTAATGATCCCACAGGATAGTTTGCGCCTTCAATTACAATGTTTCTTGATAATAATCCCACTTTGGCACTCATGCTAAAATTTCGACCGCGAATATAATGCACTGAGGCAGAATGAAGGTATTGAGAGGTTGAATTCACTTTAAACCTTTTACCATTTTCATACACTCCCACAATTGTAAACTTCTCTGCTTGACGAGGCTCAAATGTTGATGTCGTGACCACTATTTCATCTCCAACTACCCAGTCTGTTTCATCTACAACACGCAAAAACTGAGCGTTTTTTTCCATGCTCTCGCTTAAACTGGTCCAGTGCACTTTATGAGGATTTCCATACATCCACAAGGTACCAAAGACTCCTAGAGCTTTTGAGCCGAGATTAGGCCCATTAGGCAACGGCAGATCTTTTGTTTTTTGATCGCCTCTTAAACTTATAAGAACAGAATGATTGGCTGGAAACGGACGATCTGGACGGCCGATTATTAGCTTACCTTGATCCGAAATAATGATGATATTTGCACGGATTACATGATCTCGTTGCATATCTAACTCAAGGGTTCCATATATGTACAAGCGGTCCATGATGGGAATGTATGCTTTTTGATCAACAACCACATATTGGTATTTACGAATCATCACTGTGTCTCCATCTTTTGGTAAAATACCATTGTAGCCTCCGTACTCTTGCGTTACTCCGCTCCATGTTTGAATATCGCTCCAATTCATAGCAGTTCCTGGAGCTCCAGTTACTTGAGGCGGAAGTGTTGGCACGATGCATTTGTTAAAATAACACCTGTAAACCCGGAAACCAATGTGCTTAGTTGGAGGCACGTTAGGATCATTAGTAGCCTCACTTTCAATAAGATATGTAAGACCTTTAGAACTGTTATCGTAAAACCAACTTCCATGATCAAAACTAGCAGCAACAGGAAATGTGTTTGTATTGCTTGTGAGAACATTTGTTGTTATAAAATAATCAGGCTCTTGCAAAAACATATGAGATATATAAATGTAGTTGTTTGGCTGAAGTTCATAAATGTCCATCATGTAGGAAATATTAGTGAATTGAGTTGAATTTACAAATGAAAGCATATAACTTTCACCAACTTCCAACAAAACTGTGTAACCCTCAGGATGACTAACAGATTTTTTACGCCAATGGACAACAGCTACATCTAGAATTTGGTAACCAACTTGTCTAGCAAAAAGTGCATCTTTTTCATTTATAGATGATGGTTGAAGCTGATTAAAAGCAACACGAGCAAACTTTCCACTCGAGCATATGGCTCCAGGAACGCCAAAAGATACAGAGTCATCTACAGTGCATCTTTTAGAGTCCAAAATTTTTGTATAAGGAATCACACCTCCACCAGCAAATCCTGATAAACTTCCATCAAGGTCATTCAACCATGATGCTGATTCAAATGGAAAAGAGACTTTATTTGTCACATTGTTAAAATAAACTGCTTTATAACGGGAAATACCACCACCATCAAATATTGCACAGTGTCCACATGCTCTTAATGCAACACAATTTCTATCAAAATTTACAAACTTTACATTGCTAACAGTAAGGCGATGGGAAAATGGAAGCTTTATACCATTGAGGGTACATAGAGAATCATTAAGTTGATCTTGTGCTTGTTGAAGGTCAGACAATTGAGAGTGACCAATAATTAAGGAGTTATTTACCATGGGGTAACCCCAAGGAACATTTCGAGAAGATGAATCTTGCCATTCAATGCCTGATTCTCCATTATCAAGAGTAACAAAGTTTTGAAATCTGGAAATAAAAAAGGTCTTTTCAAAAAAGGAAATAAATAAATAAAATTTAAAACTTGGAGATTACTGTGATTGGAAACAAAGTCTTAATGCCATTGATATAGTTAAATGAAAATGCTCTAACATTTTATTTGAAAACTGGTTAAAAAAAAAAGATGAAACTTAAATAAATACCAATGCAAAACAAAAAACAATTTTATTAATTTACCTTATTGCTCCACATTCAACACACTCTGCTCCTTTCTCATTGTGCCATGTAAGAAAGTCAACAAAATTTGCTGGTTCATGACTTTCATCATTGCACCCTCCTGTTTTACTTGGATGATAAATAGGAAATATCCACAAACCAAAGCGACCCATGGTGTGGGCGCTATTGTTTTTGAACTCAAGCATTGGAACCTTTCTTTAAAGAACATAGATTCATAGTGATAAGTTAAAATATGAATGGTGTTACAAAGATTTTAATATAAAAAAAAAATAATTTAAATAAAAAATTAACTTAATGGATGTAAATTTACTCAAAAGTAAAGTGTGTAGATATTTATAGCATACAATAACAACTACAATACAATAATGACTAAATTTATTGAACTGTCTCTAAAATAAATTCTGAGATAAAATTTATAACAGAGATACTATTATCAGTTAATTGTATTACCTCTGCAATAAATATTTTGCAAGAAGTAAAAAAAATGCATCTAACTGCAATGATAAACAAACTAACATATAAAAAGTATATTTAGGGTTTTATATCTTGAAAATATTTTATACAAAATTGCTTAAAAAATAAATTTGTTAAGTTAAAAGACTTTTATATATATATAAAAAAAACAATTAACAACCTTGGGCAAACAGTACTAGTAAAAGAGGGACCATCTGGATGTTCAAACATTTGATACCAGAATCCTAAATGACTTCCACCAGCAGCAGCGTTGTGAGAAACTGTGTTGTTAGCATTAGTTACCCAGTATGCTGCTGGAGTCACATCAACATTCAATGTCGAACTTGACGGCTTTACAAATATAGCAAGGTTGTAGCGAATTATATTTCCTGTTTCTATTCCATCTTCCATAAAGTAAGCATTACCTAAGTAAGTATGGAGTTTTTCAAGTGTTAACTTTATTACTTTTCATAACTTAAAGATTAAAAAAAACAAAGAAGAAGAAAATGAAAAGATGTTCTAAATATCATTATCAGTTTTACTTTAAAATTCATTAAAACTTATTTACTTTCAATTTTTATAAATTGAAACTAATCATATAGGTAGTTTGTATAAATATTTTCTATAATGCATTAAAAATAATACCAAGGATATCATATATAACATTCCTTTCCACCACTAAATTATTTACACCATGCATGGTTACAGCTCGATTGAAGCTTCGATGAATGGCACAACCTTTTACATAAGAGCCATGCACATCACCCTCCAAATGGAAATGAATAGGATATCGACCTAAACGGAAAGCTTGACCTGCATGGGTAACCTCAATGTAATGAAAATGGGCAACTGCTTTTCCTTGACTCATCTGATTTGAATGCACCATGATTTGTACTCCAAACTGATCGCTGCCTTTCTCTTCGCCAAATCTACCATCAAAACATGTTTGTGTAGCAAACTGGCCTGGATCGAACTCAGTAGGACAGTTTTGGATTACATCATTCCACTCATCGTTTACTGAACCACGAACAATAACATTTCTGGATAGTAAACCAACTTCAGCTCGTGTTTCTATATACCTCCCTTCAATTGTTTGCGCAATTGAAATATGCATGTACAGCAGAGGAGGGCTGAAGTCAACAAACCTACCATTAACTGCTGTTATTATAAGAACTTCATTTTCTCTGATACTTCTTCCTGTGGCTGCAATAACAATTTCATCTCCTACTTGCCAATCAGGAACTTCAAAAACAAGTTCCATTCTAGTAGCTCCAGGATACAGAGTGTGAGCAATCCGTGACCACGTATTCATAACATGCTTTCCATACAAGCCAAGGTAACCTTCACGCAAACTCAATGATTTTGCCCCATAAACAGGCAGTTCTTCAGATCTAACATGCCCATGAAGCTCAATTACAGCATTATGTTGAAAAGGTTGGTCTGCAGAACCAACTAAAAACGTACCGTTTTCAACTATTAAAATATTTTCAGCATGCAACTCTGTCTTTCTCGTCAAAAATTAGCGTGGCATTTTTTATTAACAACACTTTCAGCACTGGAGTACTTTGATCAAGCAACATTGTTTGACCGTTTTGTATAACAACATAATCACCTGAAAAAAAACAAAAAAATATAACTGCACGCATGAAGAAAAGATAGCACACATTTGGATAACGATTTGGAGATAAATAATGTTAGGAATGTCTTTTATCAAAGTGTAAAATATTTTCATGAAACACAACCATAAATACCTAATACACCAAAATATTTTCCTTAAAAAAAAAAAAAAAAAAAAAAAAAAAACTAAACAAAGATACTTTTATTTTAAATCAATTACATCTCACCTTCAACTGGTGGATCATTTCCTCCCCATGTAAATCTTGAGCTCCAAACATCTATATATGAAAAACTAACATTCCCCACTAAAGATAAGCCACTTTTAGCGTTAAAAACCTCTACTAAAGCGTTTTGTACAGTTCTACTTGAAGCTCCAGTACGACAAACAATTTCAGAACTTGATATATTACTTATTGGACAACTAACACCAGCAATGGTTACCTGGGAAGTCAAATCAAAGCTAACACCAGAAATGGTCAAAAAGACGCCTCCACCAGTTCCTCCTCTACTTGGTGAAATACTGGTCAAAGAGGAAGTAAGAGATGCTCTATAAACATACTTTTGACTATAAGTAGCATTAGTGTTTTGATTGTTTGTCACTAAAATACTACATTCAGTAATGGTAGCAAAAGAGTAAGTATAAGGAGGGATTCTGCAGGTTAGCTGTTGCGTTGATGTAAAGCTAATTTGAGTGCAAGAATTGTTACATATAAAGACCTTACTTGTATTGCTAAAGCCATTTCCTAAGATATCAACAAAATGTCCACCTCCATAACCACTCTCTAAAACACTTACATTTGTAATCTCTAGTAAATATGTAAACTGAAGGGTATTTGATAATCCGAGTTGAGGCACCAACACCTGAACAGACACGGGACCAGCAGCATGCATTGGTAAAACAAGTTTTACAAGTCCGGAATTTACAGCTGTCACCTTAAAACTATCAACTCCCACAAAAAAAGTTAAGCTATCTAACAACGTAGTTTTAAAAGTAACATTAAGTGTTAGTTCATCATCCCCCTTTCCAAAGCTAGGTACAAAACTATTTAATGTGGGAGTTGACAATAAAGAGTAAACAAAAGACCCGCTAACAAGTAAAATTCCTCTGCAATACAAATAAACTTTTACAGTTCCAGCAGAATGTGGAGGAGATACTACAGTGAGCTCATCAATGGATTTGTTTCGAATAGTTGCAACAGCTGTGTCAAACTTAACAACCAAATCTGCACAAAAGCCATTCCCTTTTATTACAGCAACTGTATATCCATTTATGCTGCCGTTGTTTGGCATAATGCTATTAAATGTGGGAATACTGGTAATGTTAAGACTTGCTGAATTTAATGAGTTGCCGTAAGCTAAATGTGACACACCCACAATATGAGCACCTGCAGGTAAACTGACAGTACATGTTATTGCTTGCATGTCATTTTGAGTGGTCAAACTAATAATATTACATTTGGAAGGTCCAATCTGCACAGTAACACTAGACACATCGCCAAACTTTTTCCCAGAGATTTGAATAGTTGCATTAGAGTTTTGAATAACTTTAGGATCAACAGAAAGTATTTCTGGAGTAGCACTTAGCTGATAAACAAAATTTAGAGTGGGCTTGTTAAAACAATGATCTGCTTGCTCCACATCATCACAAACTGAAATCATTGCATTTGATATTGATCCAGAAGATATTAAAGGAGGCATGGTACACAAATACGTAAAAAATGATTGCGACAAAAAGCTACAATTCAATAAATTGTTATAATTAATATAAACGTGGGTGGTTGATAAGTCTAAGTTGAAACCATTGATATGAACTTTAGTACCACCAGCAACTGACCCAAAACCTGGTGCTATACTTTCCAGTTCAGGGAAGCAAAATATTGATTGATCTTCTTCCTTCATAATTTCGACATGTGCGAACCCCTTACCTTCAACATAAACCACAATTGGTAGCATGAGAGCTGTTGGTAGAGTTTCATCCAGATTCATGCTGCAAAAAATCTCTGTTTGAGATGCATTTTTAATCACGCACACTAAATTTCCAAAAGTTACATTAATTTGTTCAATGGTATCACTGAAACCTGTTCCTTCAATCCTAATTATTTTACAGGAGTCATATTCAATTCTTTGAACTATTGGAGTTAGTTCTGTGTTAAAAGAAAATGTTGTGGGATTGTCTCTACGTTTACGTGCATTCCCCGAAGATAGTAGGACATCAACACCTGAAGTTTAAAAAAAATATATAAATATCTTCTAAAGATCTTAACTTGAAAAAATTTAATTACAATATTAAACTCAACCTTTAACTGATAATGATAAATCCGCCTGAAACTGCAATAACTCTGAAACTACAACCGTTTCTTGGAACTCTGCATCGTTATTTTTGATATACTTTCCGCTTGAAACTATAAATGTTCCATTAGTTGAAAAAGTCACTGTGCAACTTCCTGAATTCTTTGGTGAACAAAGTAGCTCTTTAGAAGCAGGATTTTCAGCAGAGTATCGTATAACAGAAATCAGGTAATCAGAGTCAGGGTTTGAATCCCATGAGTACTAAATATCAATATCTTATTTACCTCAAGAAAGGTACTTTTAAATAAATAAACAAACATAAGTACAAAAATATTCACCTTAAATCTCAAGGCATAACAACAAACAGGTCTATACTTTTGTACAAACTCTGTATGTTGCTATACCTTGGCATTAAGACTCTCTAGACTCTTGGGTTCTAGATTCTTACTTAACAAACTATTACTATTTACAGGCGATTCTTAAAAAGGCTAAAGAATTCAAGAAAAGTTCAACAAAAATTCAAAAAGAATTCAAGAAGACTTAAAGAAATTTTAAGTGTTCACAAAGAAAATTTAATGAATATTTAAGTCAGGATTCAAAACAAAAAAAAAGAAAAGTGAGCACAGGGCCCGAAACAAAATTCCATCTCCAGTCAAATGGTGTGCAACTGTGCAACTAAAATGTTAGCATTAACTTAACATTAACTGAACATTAACTTAATTACCTTTACATTGATAATAAGAAAATATAATTACATTCAGCAAATTAATAAAATATCTTCACATGTTAAGATATTAAGATATTACTAGATGATATTATAATTTAGTGCTAATTTATTTTAGGACAATTTGAACTTTATAATGTTTTAACTACTGAATTACAAACAAACCACAATTGAGTCTCCTTCATTGATATATATAGTATACTTGCTCCAGGCAGTACCAGGCCCAAAAACTAAAAAATATTTTTTTTTTGTCTATTAAATTTCATATATACATATACAACAGTAAAAACAAAAATTATCTGACATTTTAATTAAAAATAAATTTTAAATTATGCTGAGACTTTTTTTTAAAAAAAAAAAACATACCTCCTCTGCCAGAGTTGTCGACATAAAATGTATTTGAGGCAGGAGATGTAATGCAAGTGATTTTGCTGTCTGTGCAACTTTGCACAGCACAAGTTTTATTTTGGAAAAGAACTTTAACATCAGAAGCATTTTCCCCAAATCCTTGCCCATTCAATGTGATTAGTGTTCCACCAAAATAGGATCCAGTTGTAGGGGTAAAACCAGAGAGCTTTAAGATAACAGACAATGTCTGCAATACAGAACCAGCACCAGGCACAAATACTCTAAGTTCAACTGACAAATTCAGTGGAGGAGGACGGCATTTTATAATGGTTGATGACAAAGACACTATTTCACAGCTACGATTATTGATTGTAACCAAAGTATTCTCTCCGTTTCCAGCTTTTAAGTTTGATCCATTCAATGTGATTATATCATCATACACATGAAGAGGTGAAACACTGATGATTTTTGGATTCAATAAAGAGTTAAATGTAAATGAGCCTCCAATAGCTTTTATTCCATTAATGATAAGCTAGAAATAAAACTAAGTATGTTAAAAAAACAATTATTGCCATTTAAGGACTTTAATTTAAAATAACCAAAATTGTTAAAAAATTTGTTGATTATCGAGATAAGTTTTTGAAAAGAAAGTTAGTTTACATGTTATTATATGTTATTAATTCTAAATATTCTGGGACTTTGAAATGTTCAAAAGAAAGCCTATAAAATTTTCTAAGTGCGAAACTAAAAATTATTTTATTCTAGAAAATAAACATTTTAAAAGAATCTTACTTAGCTGCTTTATTTGCTCAATAAATCTTTTTTACCCTTTTTCAGAAACCAGGAAATGTTGTGTCAGAAGATTTAGAAACACACAATAGTCAAAACTATCATCATATAATATATCATCAAAATTTTCAGTCCAATCATAACGATGATACCCTTACATTGTATATATGCCATCTATATCACTGCTTGAAAATCAGGTCTAGCAAAAGGCCTAACAACAGTAGAGTTCAAATATGCCTTAACAGTAGCCAACTACTGTTTAGGCATATTTAACGGGTCATCAAAATATAACAAAACTTTTTATTGCAATTTGGTTGGGAAACCAAATTTTTTTATATAGATCAATAATTTCCTTAACTAATTTAACCATCAATTTATGGGAAAGATTTGTTGCCATTTTACCTGTGTTTCAATTTTATGAAATAAGAATCTATTAAGTAATCATAATTTAGAGGAAATTAATCAAACTTAGCCAATTATTTTCGATTGATTAAATTGAGAACTGTATAATCAGAATAGGACCAACTAGAGATAATAGCTCAAATACTAGCTACTTTTAAGACATATTTAATTGGTTATCAAAATGTCAAAAGAACTCCTAAAATGAGAATGACATTTTGGTGACCAATTAAAATATTAATTGGTTACACATTAGTGTAATAATAATTATCAGTTCACACATATTAGAAGACTCATTCAAAGTAAATTTACAAGGAAGAAATTGCATAGTTTGGGAAAAAATAAATAAACATGCATTTCACTATTTCCTTCTTTAGTTTCAATAGTTATATAATGATTCTGAAACACTGATAATTATTACCAAAAAGGGTAAATATAAAGTACAGCATTTGTAACACTATAAACGATCAACAAAATCTGCATCTCAGTAAAAATTGCAAATCTTTTATTTTCTATAGCTAAAGTTACATAGAAGAGAGATTCGTTTGCTTTTTGAAGTTGTACTTTTTTATACAATGTTCAGTAACTTGTATACAACTTTATTTGGTTGATGTCTCAGAAAAATAAATATAATTGTTTTTTTAAACTTCTCCCCACAAAAACCAAATAAAAATCAATTTTATGTCATCAACCAGCACATTAAATTTTGTAATGATGAATTATTAAATAAATAAAGTAATATAAGGAAGCAAAGTTAAACACATGGTGTGTACCTTTTGCATATTATTTTATAACATCTAGCTTTTTGAAATTTTGTTGACCAAAATACATACAACTACTGAATAAGATATTTATCGCAAAAAGTTGTGGTAATAAAATTTACAAAACACTCTCTAGTTCTAAATTGATAAATGACGTCCTTCAACTGCAGTAATGGAAAGAAAAACGAGTAAAGTTAACAAAGCTAGAACTTCAATTTAATATAAATCTTCTGTTTGATGTTTCTAATCATTTGTAAAACTTTATATAGTTTAAAGAATTTTTAATATTTTGAAGGGGACTTGAATATCTAAACTAGCCAATAAGAATTCTATACAAAGTTTAAATATAATGTAATTTATGTGTGTATATAATATAAAGCACTTGTGCTTTTAAACAAGAATAAGATATTAGTAGTGAGACAAAAATGAAAACATATTCACAAAGCTCTGCCAGAAAAAGTTCAAAGATGCTGCAGTAAAATAGATTACATAAAAAAAAACCATATTAACATGATACATAAATACTGATAAAATCTTGTCACTACTTGAAGAAGGACAAAATGAAAAATCTTAAAAGGTTAGTTATGTGAATGGAAGAAAATGAAGAAACATCACTTTCAAAACAAATTCTGGGGAAACAAGTTGGGAAAGTAGTAATTAATTAAAAAATAAAGTTAAGTAGGAACAAATGCCACTACAAAAATAAAACATCCTATGGATCTAGGTGTTATAAGATCACTGAGAGCACAATATTGTAAAAATATGGTTAGAATTAAAATCATTAGAATAGTGAATAACAAAGCCCCATCAGAAAGGTTTATCTTGAATGGAATACAAATGGTGTCTGTTAGGAACCCAGTATCCATCAAAACAATTGTAAACTGCTTTTGAAATGAAGGAATCTTTACTGCAAATCGATAAATAACTACAGTTGATGAAAATGACCCATTTAACAATTTGGAGGATGAAATTGATGCTTTGTGAAATCATGAACCAGATCTTTTACCAGAATTTATCATCATAGCCTCATTTAACTGAACTTTAACTGTAGTATTAGCAGATTTTAACAGCAAAAACATTACCAACAAAAATGTTTTTGCTGTCAAAATCTAATTCATCATCAAAATTGGAAGAAAAATAATTGGAATATCTTTAAATACCTAATGTATTTAAGTACCTACATTCAGAGTAACAGGACCATCTACTTCTGCTTTTTCTGTTTCACAAGTAATTGAATACATTGAAACACTGGTAACAAAGCAGTTATAAGATCCCAACTTTACTGTTACACCAATAACACTGTTTCCAAAACCTGATCCTTTTATAGTAATTGGTAAACCACCAGTTGTTGCTCCTTGGTCAGGTAGAATTTTATCAACTGAAAGTTGATTCCTGAAAGTAAGAAATTAAAAGGAATAATATAACAACAACAACAACAAGATTTGTTGTTCTTTTGAAAAAAAACATGAAAAATAAGATAAATATTTCATATTTTGTAATTACAAAACACAATTTTCAGTAAAAAAAACAAAAACAAAAAAAACAATAGACGTAGCATGAAAGAGCTTATGTAGAACTTTACTCCAGTACAAAAATTGAAAAGATATCCACTTAAACACTTACTGAAACGCAATATTATTCATAGACTGACATTTTCCAATACCATCCACAAAAACATCAACATTTTGAAAGCCAGCTTGAAGTTCACCTTAAGTTATTAAAAAAAAGTTTCTTAATTCTAATAGTAAAGAGGTGATATTCATTCTAAATAAAGTGCTGTAGGATTGTCTGTTGCAATATTCTTAAAAAAACACTTTTATTTACAAACTTCATTGTTTTATTTTCTATCATGTTATTAATGATCAGTTTACTCTATGCAGAAGATATATATTGTCTGAGCATTAAAAAAAAGCCAACTTTTTGATAAACAAAAAATTCAATGACGATAGTTTATAATAATGTAATAATTTTGTAAAAGAAAAATACTTACCAACAGTACACATTACATTTGTAGCAGTTTGACTTGTAACAATACACTCAACTCCACCAATAAACACTTTTGTTTTGTTTACACAGCCATTACAACTTATAGTAACATTTGTCCCATTTCGTCCCACTGATGGTGTTATTGCAAAACATTGGGGTGTAAATGCTGCAGAGTAATTATATCCACAGTTTCCACGTACTTTACACTTTGATACAATTCCATTAACTGATACAACAACCTGAAAACAAAGAAAAATGTTACTTATTAAAGCAATTTTAACCCTAAACCCTTTTGCACAAAACAGCAAGCACAAAACTATTTCTTAAAAGCGTTTAGCCACTTTACTTGAGGATTTGGCTCAGCAAGCTGAAGAAACTCTCCTGGTAGTGGACCAAATAATATCCCACCATCTTGAATAGTTGTAACACTGCTCAAAACACCTTGGCCATGAACATTATCTATTAATAACTGCAACGGCTCTTTATCTCCTCCCCCTGAAAACCATTCAATTCTCCATTCGTAGTGTGAACAATTGGCGGAACCAATTACAACAAACACAGTTTTGGGTATATTATCTTCCAGTGTTTTTTTTAAACTGATTACATCCACATTGAGAGGAATGTCTAAAAACATTCAATAATAATAGCTATCATAAAATTTAGCAGCAAAATATATCATAGCAAAACTCAAAGCATTAAAAAAGTAATAAAATAATTAATATATCATAACATAATTTAGATAAAATAATAATGATTTTGACAATGTTGATAATGATGATGACAATGATGATGATGATGACAATGATGATGATGATGATGACAATTATGATGATGATGACAATTATGATGATGATGACAATTATGATGATGATGACAATTATGATGATGACAATGATGAAGATGATGAAGATGAAGATGAAGATGATGATGATGATGATGATGATGATGATGATGATGATGATGATGATGATGATGATGATGATGATGACGATGATGATGATGAACAACAACAACAACCACAACAACAAAACAATCATAACATTAAAGACAATTTTACATGAAAATAAATAAAACTATAAAATCATTACCATTAGTTAAAACAACTGTTCCGTCATCTAATTTGTATGCAATCTTGAAAGTACCAGATAGCGGTGGAGAAGAAGATTGATATTTATATGCTGAAATTGCTTTTCCATCACTAATTGCTTGAAATGCAAATAAGTTCATCCCACAGTTATTGACAAACATTGAAACAGCCCATTTTCTCACTGCTGGGTTTCCAGTGGTATTGATTCCAGTTTTGTTATCAACCTTTAAAGTATCTACCCACATCCCAGGAGCGCTATCAACACTATCAACTAAATAGATAGAAATAGTTCTAGTTATGGATTTTCTTGATTTTCAATAATAAAAAAAGTCCACTAAAGTAAAGTGAATCCAATATTTAATTAAGGTTTTAACTAACTTTTAAAATAACGCAGTAAGAACAATCTTTAAAAATGGACAAGATAAAGAAACAGTTGAAATATTTTCTATTGGTTCTTCTTTGGGATTTCTTTCAAAATAATAGTACTTTGTTACTTTAGCACATTACTCACCAACTCTCGGCATGTTTGCAATCCACACTTCATCCACAAAAATTGGAATTGAAGCATCTTGAGAAGGATCACGAACAAGTTGTATAGAAATCACATATACAGGAGAATATTTAACATACCAACTTTCAGCTGTTATGGAGTCTTTCATGTTCATACAACCCATTCCTCTATTGTCAACATTAAATTGGTAATTCCTTGTCATTACAGCTGTTGTACCATCAGTTTTTTGATAAGACAATTGTAAGTTAATAGTGATTGTTAACACACCACGAACAAAGAAGCACAACTATAACATATACTAAATCGCATTAAAATGTTATCATCCAAATACAACAAGATCCAAATCACCAAATAAATGCAAAAAAACTACTTAGGTTTAAAAGTAAGTTTTTATCATTTAAATTAACTGAAATGAGAAACATACAACTAAGAACTAAATATGAATATTGAATATTGCAAATAAATATGAAATCTTAAAAACTTGTAGAGATTTAATATTTCAAGCGCAATATTAATATATCTAGATGTTCTAAATTTATGCTTACATATTGATGTATAAATATATTAATTGACGATTTTTTAGTACCATCATCAGCTACAGTTTGATCAGCATAAAATATTATTAACTCTTTAGAAAGTTGAAGCATGCGACGACCACAAAAAGGACGCTGGTTTTCTATACGAACACCATATTCTTGAGCTCCAGTTCTCTTATCAAACTCATACCCTTCTGAGTAAAACACGTTTGCTCCTAAAAAATAACAAAAATTGCTGCTTTACACACAACAAAAAAATATGCTGACAAAAGAAAGTGTCAGAGCACACATGCAAATAATTTCTATGTTAACAAATAAGAATTTTGGTAAAAATATCATCATATCAAGAATATTAGGAGTTTTATAACTCTTTGTTTAAACATTAAAACTATGTTTATGTGCTATTTAGTAGTCTATTTATAAATATTTGCTCCTAATTAAAATATAAAACATAAATAAATTTTTAATTTCTAAAAATATTTACAGTTGATAGGATTTGGAAAAAAAAAAACATCTTCCTATTTGATATCATTTAAAATTTTTATTAATTTTGGTATGCAGATGGAAAATGAAAAAACTTCTTACAGATCAGCTATTAAAAAAAGGAAAATACTTCCCCCAGTTTAATATTTAAACTGTAATAATATTGAAATTTTTAGAATGTTCCCAATTGTGCATAACTGTGGATGATTGTCTTTAAGATTGATAATATTAACTAAATTCAAAAAAATAATTATACCATCAGTTGAGGAAAATGAGCAATTTTCTGAGAAGATGTCTGTTTTTAAAATGGTTTCAATATCTGTGAAAGATGTATTTACTAAGAACGGCCTAGTGATGCGGTTTTCAACTGCTAACGAAATTTGGCTGCTTGCATTTAGATTGCTAACATTAATTATCTAGAAAAATATACTTTACAAGTTATAAAACAGTCTACAAACTATTGATAATAGTTTTAACATACCAACAATAACAATAGCAATAACAATAATATAAACGTCATTAATAATATTACAGACATCCCTTTTTATACTTTAGTATTTAATTGGTATATAAGTCTGAAGTAAAACTTAACTGGCTTACTTATAATCATCTCTGTTTCTTACGAACATGTAAAAAATCAATAAAAACATCACTAAGATATCATACTTTAATGCATTACATCCATTAAAGCGTAAACTAAATAAATGGTACATAATTTATCATAATGTATCATAATTTATCATAATAATTGGTTTTCTTTTTCCAATAATTTGTCTTAATTAGCAACTGATTTTCTTTTAGCAATAATTGCTGTTCAAACAGACTACCAGACAAAAGATTCTATTTACATTAGTATGAACAAGCCAACCATAGCCAAAAAGAAGTTCAACCAGTGCTGATGGTATAGGTATATTATACTTAATGGCAGTTTTTTCACAGTAATTTCTAATTATTGCCAGTTATCATTTCACAGTTTCACAAACTCTCATTGTCATTCTAACTGTAAAATTTTAAGGTCATTTGCAAACTTTCTAATAAAATTGTTTTAAATGCATTTTTTTCTTGGAATCTTTGCAAAAATTTGCTTATTCCTAATTTATGCTCATCTATTTTTAACAAAACGTCAGAAAAAATACTGAAAAAAAAGTTTAAAATATAAAAACGCAGAATTGACTAAATGTATAACTCCTAAAAAAGTATTTCAAATACAGCAAATGTTTTTGAAATACTGCACATCACTGATAACATACAGTGCTCACAAACAGCTAAAAATGTGTTTACCTGTATTTCTGGTTTGTAATCAGAATATATTGTTAAATTTTGAATTTCATTGAAGACATTATCTGCATCAGCATTACTTAGATTAGTTTTGTATCCTAGCAACCCAACTTCCAACTGATATTCACCACCATAATCTGCTAAATACACTTTGAAAAAATATTCTCGATCACTTCTCATGAACATCTTTACAGATTTTTGCTCTGGATATCTGAAGTAAGTGGTGCCTGTCCAAGCATTGCACCAAGCAACTTTTACCTAAAGAGATAAAAGTATACATACAAGTAGAATCTTGATACAATGAACCATCAGATACAAAGAACATGTTAATGTAACAAACAAATCTCCTTGCTTTAGTATTATGTAAAGCTTTACATAAAAACCTTGATAACATGACAAAATCACATTAAATTTACCATTTTTGTGGTTGACATATTTGAAGGAGATTCACTGATTTCTAAAAAGCTTAAATCATCAGCATTAATTATAATATGGTAAAAGCCATCCTGTGGTGGTCGCAAAAATCCTGTAACTCTTGCTGCAATAGCGTTATATCGTGATGCTAGAAAAATAATTCTGCTGTAAATCTGCAGTTCTGAATAAGATGTGTTTTTGACAACTGGAACTGGATATGTTTGGTTATATTTGTTTTTTACATCTGCCACATTATAACTTACACCTGGCCAGATTTCAACATCATGGCCACGTCCACCTCAACAAAAATATAATAGATAAATTTTTAACTACATTGTCAGATATAGATCATAAGTGCTTAACAACACTGTTTAAAACTAAAATCACTAACAGACTAGTGCTTTAGTGCTAATCATAGTTTATTATACAACTTAGTAACTAATCTTGGATTATTTTACTTTTACATGGTGAAAATTTTTTCTAAGAAACTTTTTCAAAAAAAGTTTTTCAAAAATTACTTCTAAGGGAAAAAAAAAAGGAAAAAATCACCTGGGAATATATCACCAGTTTGGTATGTTTCATTGAGTGGCCCTGTTTGGCATTTTATTACTGTATCATTAACTGACAACACTGTGCAATCAACTCCGTGAACTTTAACTTTCACATTATCTTCGATATTTCCAAAGAATCTTCCAGTGATTGTGATAACAGTTCCTCCTTCTGTACTGCCACTTCTTGGCAATATAGTTTCAATTTCTTGATTAAAAAAAAAGTAAATAAATCTAACAATATTATATCATACTATTTTAAAATCATTTAAAGACGATAAATAAAAAGTTAAACTTTTAGTTATGAAGTTTTCCTAAAAATATTTCATTTCTAATGGTGCATTCCTAGGACAAAAAAACTCTTTAAAAATCCTATAGAGCTTCTACAATCTTTTGAGACTCTATAGAAGTTTTTAAGATTCATATAACTTTGTATAGACTTTTTAAACATTACAGACCTTTTTTATCCTGGGGTGTAACAGAAGAGCTGCACACTTAGTTTTTGAGGGTTAATTTTAAAAAATAAGAAATGCAAGTTTTTAGGCTCTTTTAAATTTCCTCTTTAAAAAATATTTGATAATTACTAATTTATAGCTAGACCAATATCATATATCACAAATAGAACTTTTATAACACAAATAATTTTTTCATCATATAAAAAACTTTCTCCATGTTTTCTTTAGCTTTTTTTAAAAAAAGAATTCTAAAAAATGGTTAACCTGCAAAAGTTTGATAGTTGTAAATATAATCATTTTGATCAACCATTATTGAAGATTTTTCACGTGTTGAGCGACCAGCTGAATTGCTTACGATGAAAGAAGATCTCCAGGAGCCTTAACAAAAAGCAAAAAAGAAAACATCAAACAAAGATCTTTTGAGTTCTTAAAAAGCTTTCAGTATTTTTAGAATAGGCTCTTTAGCAGTTACATGTATATTTGAAAAGCTTTAGTGAGTTAAACCTGCTCTATAACCTACTGCATGCACTTTAAAACATTTTATTGCTTTTTATGACACCATAAAAACTGTTTAAAAAAACAGCACAAAAACCCAAACAAGTTCCTATTGAAGCAATTGCAATGGTTGTTGCTTTCTAAAAACCATGCTTTTGTGCTGTTTTCCAAAACATTCTTTATGAAGTTTTGCATTTACTTTGTGTGTTTTGCATTTAAATTTGTACCCATATCCTTAAAAAGAATTGTTTATGAGCTTTATAGCCTGCTATCAACCTCTAAAAAAATGCCATTTTTAAACTTTCATATCTTATTAAAATATTTAAAATGTAGCATTACTTTAACCCAAAATGGGAAAATTATTTTCAAATAAAATTTTGTCTTGCAGTTTTCATCAAAAAATAAAACCACTTACTTGCTTGGTGTCAACTAAACTGATGTTTTTTTAAACTGAAATTTTAGTCAATTATTTTTCAAACTACTAAAAACTGTGATACTTTAAAGTCGACCTAAAATTTTATTTTCAAGTTTAAATCTTCATGTATTTTCATTTTCAATTAAAATTTTACTTAAACCAATTACTTTAACTAATTATTAAATATTGTAAAGAATCAAATATATAACATATTATAATATAAACATGCAACAAGATGATTGTCATAAATGGTATAGATCTAAGTTTAATAAGAGAAATTGCAAAAGCAGGTTTTAATACAAGTAACTAGATACTTCCAGTCTACCATGTATTTCCGTTTGAATTTGAAGAAGTGTTAGGATTAATGGACTTGTGAAGGGAAAGAAGAGGTTTTCACAGAACAGATATATTCTCTGAATTGATTGGTAAACCTCAACCAACAACAGTGGTATTTTTTTTCTTTACATAAACAATTTAGTGAGAAAAAGAATTGATGTCACCCATTATAACACATTTAACAATTCAATTTACTACTCACTATTATTGTCAGTCTATTATAAGAAAATTTTATTGTTTTTTATTTGATATTTCTTACCACTTTTTTCTCTTGCAATAATACTTCTCAATCAGAAAATTTAACACCAACATGTTCTTGACACAGTGTTAAAGAGGTAATGTTTTAAAAGTTTTATATCATTCATTTACTATATAATTAACGATTTCAAATGATTGATTATTTCCCATCAATACTTTAGTTAAAAAGCAAATAAACATCTTTTTTTGTCCCATAATAACTAGTATTAACAATATGCCATTAAAAAAACTTCTTTAGAAGAGTTTTTGAGCTTACCAACAGTTTTTATTTTTGGTGAGCACATCACCCAGCCATCATACCACCAATAAAATGGAGTCAGGTCAATAACACCAATGCTGAATAACAAAGTAAAAAAATTTTAAAAAAATAAAATTTCCTAAACATATATCAAAATTAAAAAAACAAATAAAAATATATACAGCTCGTTGGTTTCAGGATCGAAAGGTTCACATATGTCATTCCCAACAAACATTCTTAAAAAAAATAAAAATATTTCAGGATAAAAAACAAACACCTACATAGTAGGTTGGTATATACAGAATCTGTATTAAAGAAGTACTTAAATATTTTTCTCAATAATCTCTTTCTTGACTAAAAATTAAAAAATACTTTGAGATTTCATTGTTGTTAGGATCAAAATCTGCAGATAATCTGCTGATTTGTTTTGTAAAAATAACACCTTCCAGACGCACTGTCTCACCTAAAATCAGAAAGTTAGCATTCATTCTACTAATCTTTAAGACATAAGCAGTTTTTTGTTTGATAAGCAAAAATAAAACTAAATTACTCAACTAGTGCAAATAATTAATAGATAATTTATACTTTAAATTGAGAATGAAATTTGTTTCAAAGTGAAAATGCAAACTTTTTTAAAGAACAATTCAAATATAGAATATGTTTCATAAAATGGTATTACGAGTTTGAATAGAGATTTTGCTTTTTTGTAAATGGTATCTGCCTTTTTTTTCGCTAACTTTATTTGTTGCAATATATTTAACCATATTCATATTAAAATATGTAAAAACACTGTAAACATACAGTGATCAATCCAATCAATTTAGTTAAATGTGAAAAAAAAAGTGTTTGCTTATATTACAATATGCACTATGGATACACAGTGATAATTAAATGAAATATGACAGAAAGCGATACCAGGCAAACCAGCTGATGGTGTAACTTTTTTTAATCTCGGAGTGCACCCATCTCGACGCTGAAATACATGCAAAAATAAAAGAGGTAACAAAAAGTTTTGCTGTAAATAACTTAAAATCATATATATATATATATATATATATATATATATATATATATATATATATATATATATATATATATATATATATATATATATGTATGTATATATATATATGTATATATATATATATATATATATATATATATATATATATATATATATATATATATATATATATATATATATATAACACACACACACACACACGCACACACACACACACACACACACACACACACATATATGTATATATATGTATGTGTGTGTCTGAATGTGTGTGTGTCTGAATGTGTGTGTGTGTGTGTATGAGAGAGAGAGAGAATATAATCCTTACATAGAAATTAATTTTTGGTGAAGAAACCTCCACTCCATTTACAAGTACAGTGAGGAAGTAATCAAATGTAGATTCATCAGAAGTTTTTCTTAAAAACATTGTTTATTATAGAGAATGTTGGACAACAACTGACATCAGCATTATATTATCATCATAACTATTATCAAAGACTCAAAAGTCAAACATACTTTTAGCTTGCTGGACCAAGTAAAGCTATTTAGCTATTTCATTTGTTTTTTTATTTAAAGCTTCCTAAAGCTATTTACCTTGTTTCACAACTTAAAATTTCATGGCTGGAGGCTGTATTGATAATATCACAATAGTTCACCACATAAGAAACCGTATTTGTTAACATCACAACAACTGTATTAGTTGATTGATCAGGGAATTCTAAAATGTAAGTTTATCATTTTTATTAAACATAAGAAATTTCATTATTCAAACAATAATATGATCACTAATTTGAAGAAAGTTTAATCAATAAACTTATTGTGACCCATTTAGATAAGACTTTGAGTTAATATCAACTCAACAGTATGATAAGCATACTAAATTTACAGGCTGGTTTAAATTAAGAGACAACATAACTGATTACTATAACTAAATTTAGTAGATTACAGTGTTTTTGGTTACATTTTGATATTTTTATCTACTTGTATAAACTAATTCAGATTTGAATGCCTTTTTGAAAATACCCTTTTTTACCTTCACACTGACTTTTAAATGTGACAGCAAACAACAATCCTTCAAAATTCACCACTTTATTTTTTTTGTTTGTTTGTTTTTTTTTTGTTTTTTTGTAGATTTAGATCTGTTTCCAGAAGGCCAATCTTCAGCTCTAATGAACTTCGTGTGTGTGAGTTTTCAAACATTTTTGTGTACACATTGTCTTTTAAGATAGAGCAGAACCTTGCTGAACCTGTGACCATGAGACTATGTATAAATCTGATTCAATCCAATTTATGAGACCATGTATAAGTCCAACCAGAACTATACATGATCTCATAAAGAGGCTTTAAGACTTTGCTCAAAATTTTATCTTGCTGCAACTACTCAAAATGTCATCTTGCTATAACTACATACTTGCCTACGTTCATCCTAATCACAAAAATGTAACTCGGTAACCTCTTCATACGACACACCCTGCAAAACCATCACAGATGCCAGATGATCTCTCTGAACTCAATGAATTTGAAATGCCACTCGAGAGCCATATGCATTAGGATGGAGCGATTTTCATAGCAAAAAAAAAAAGTTTTAAATTCAAATTGCCTGAGGCGCGTTGCATATTAAAAAAAAATAGGAAAGTATTTTTTTTCTTCTGGTTTACATGACTTCTTCAGCTTCCTTAATGGGATTGAATTTCAAAAGAAAATCGATTCATTTTAATGTTCATATTTTGATGCCATTTAACTTCGTAGAAAATTGACTTCTAGACGTAGAATTCACAGTAAACCACGAAAAAAATTTTTCTTCTTTCGAAAAAAGGAAAAAATAAGAAAAATTGGTTTCTACTTTCACGGCACACGTTGCTAAGGACATCAACGCTAATCCATTGCTCATAGCAACAGCATATTTAATATATAATATAGCTTGAATTACAACAAAATAACGCAACTGTAAAAATATTTATGATTCTGAGAAATAATGAAACCAACAACAGTATTTATTAAGACATGTTGGGTGAGCCCCACTATCAATAAGAAAGAGAGGGGCCACGCCCGACATGCAATTGCAACCATAATCTATGCTTGCTACTGCATGCTTTTGATAAATGTGTTTAAGGTTTTTTTCTCTTTTTAAAACTTGTACTTTTAATGATTTTACTATTTCTTTCAAAAAATATTGATATCTGTATAATTTAAATAGTTGTGTTAACAATTAGGAAAAAAAAAAGTTGTTGGTAAAATTGGATGCTGACCGCAGAAAAACATCAATTCGGTTTAATTTAAAATTGTTCGGTTATAAAAACTTTTATTTGATTATTAAAGTTACAAATTAAATATGGTAGAAGAAGCTCTTAAACCTTGGAATGATAACCTAGTGGAAGTATCGCAAAAATAAACTCAGTCCTGAACAAAGCAAGTTAACGTCATGAGGGGTATCCGGTTTTAAAAATATGTTACAACTCTTCCCTAATGTTCTATTTAAATTTAAAAAAATGGCATTATGGAAACCACCAAACCACCCAAATGTGGAACTCGAGAGGTGAGGCGCAAAAAAAAGGTAACAAAGAAAACCAAGCATTTTGTTTAAAAATCCCTCAGACAGAACTTTTTATTTATTTCAATGAATTTATGAAGTGTTTTTTGATTTCAAAAAATAGGTAAGTCACACTGAGATGTTAGCTTAGCTCGAATGACTCATCTCTTGCTTTATTACCACAAACTGATGTAGAAGTATTTGATACAATTTTTATGCATCATTCTACTGCTTGAGTGTGGCAAGGCATCTTCGCAATATCAGTTGTATCGGAAATTTAAGAAACCATTTTTTTTTTAATCATTAATAGAGATCTGTCTTTTAAGGAGGCTAAGTAACATTAACATTTTGCCAATTCTTTGTGTCTACATAATCTCCAGCATTTAAACTCAGATTGGGCACTTAAACCGTTCAAATAGTCATCCGGTTATCATAGGATTCCCTAATTTTGAAAATTCATCTTAAACCTAATTCTCTAATACCCATTCTTTTACCAGCTTAACTAACAGAAACTAACAGTTGTTTTATTTAATCCTATTGAAGTGGAACTTCTAAATATTGATCCTAAAAATTGTACTGATCAGAAATATCTTTTTGACATTTGCAATGCAACCTCATGAGGTAATACATCAATACCTTTGTGACTGACAGATCCTGGAAACATCTCAAATTTACATTGGTCAAAAACATCCAAAAGATTTTTAAGGTTATTTTTATCCACAACAAACCCATCTTTAGATCTCAAAATTTTGACCAAGTATGTTGTTAAAGTATACTCTGCCAGCTGGTTTGAAATAAAAATGAAACCAACTTGTATGTATGGATCTTATCATTTCTTTGGAATGGTACACGGCCTATTAATCGTGCAAACCGTAAAAATAACTGGAGGCCGATTAGTAAAAATTTAATTTAGGCTTTATTTTGATTTATAAAATTATTTTAACAAATTACAATTGTTATCTAATTTGTCAACTAAAGGCATACTTATTTTATATTTATTGAAGAAAAAATATTACCAAATTTCAATGAAACAATTTATTCAAAAGAGTTTTATATAAGTCAAACAACAAAAACAACACAAGTTTTAATTTAATCACTCAGTTTTAAAATTTTTTGAGCTGGCTCCTTGTAAGAGCCTGGAGTGTTTAGCTTTGAATAATTATTTTAAAAAATATTTGACAAAATTTTACAACTTTTCATACACTTATTATTCTTAAAATAACCAAAAAAAAATTGTTGATTGATTGAAAGTAGTATGATAAGGAATGCAAACAAACTGGCAAAGTCATATCCATTGCAATAAAAAGTATATAACAAAAGAAAGTAAATTGACTTAAAATGTCAGTTGGCTTTGTTAAACCACCTCTATCTAAGTCTAAGAGATAAGCACCATACTCATTACAATATGAATATGTATCAGTGTCAAGATCTTCATAAACAATCTTAAATTGAAGGTAACCAGCAATGTATACTAAAGCCATTTTAACAGAGTCAGTAAAACTAGACTCTAATATTTTCAAACAATCAAATATTTCACTTTCCTTTTGTGTTAGTTGCCTCTGACAATTCATGCAAGTATGACCAACATGAAGCTCATGAAAGTCTGAATCATATTGTAAAAGTAGTTTTGAGTGCTCAATTTTAGTTTTTTCTAAAACTTGTTGAACCGAAATAAAATAAGCACCACCAGCACCTTGACGTAACTTACTAAATGCTTTTTCAATAGGGTCAGATGTAAAGTCACCAAGTTTTACAAATTCGTGTGATATACTTAACAAATATTTTGCTAACTCAACTAGTCCTTTTAAGGTATGGACTATCGCTTTAGATGTTTCAACAGTCAATGTTTTAATTCTATTTTTTCCATTATGGCAATCCATATCTTCACAGATTTGTGATAATGAAAGTATCTGTTGCAGACGAAGATCATCAGTCGAATTTATGACAGAGCGCAATGGGTCTCTTAACCTTTTATCATCACCCAGTTTGTGAACATTAATAATTTTCCATGCGTCTATAAACATTTTTAGAAATACAACAGTTCCTTTAACATTGGTTTGGTCTATTTTAGGATGTGTTGATAAGGCAGAAAGAGTTTCATCACAAAAAACTCTCAAACACAAAGAAACATTTTGTCGCTCAACAGGTTTTGGAAAGATAGAAGCTGTATTTAAACGTGAAAGAGTCACAAGTGTCTTACTTTCTAAGTTGTAAAGGTTCTTAAGATCACTCCACCTTGCAATTAAATTATCATCATCATCCTTAAATTGAATTTCTTGTGTTTTTTCAGTAATCCAATTATTTCTTATGCTTTTCCATATATGAACATAATCGTAAAGTAAAAAAATGTTATTTTTAGTCAGCCATGGTTTCTCTTCTAAAGTTTCAAAGAGAGAGAAAAACTTTACATTGACTTTATTATTGTCACATAATCGCAACACAACTTCCATCTGCATTTGAAACTGATCCAAGTATAGAATCAACTACTTCATACTGAAAATCTGAATCAAGACAACATACTGGAATCATGCATACTATAAAAGTGGGTCCACCAAAAAAACATTTAATCATAACAGCTAATATTGCTTTTGCTAATTTGTCTGGTTGATTAACAAATTTCCCAAAAAGTTCTCCACCGTGATTAAGTTAATGAAGCTTTAACATATACTTCATCAACTATTAAAATGCACTGTTGTTGTTGGTTAGTAAGTTTGCAAAAAACATGCAAAATAAATTCATCATTGTTTAATTTTGAAGCTTTTGATGTCAATTTTTGTAGAGTAGAAACACTGGGAAGCTGATAATCATTTCGAATTCGCTTATAAAGTGTTCTTGAAACAGAAAAATATTCAAAAGCTCAAACAATAGTATTTGAAGAATACAGTGTATCTCCAATACTTAAGACTTTCATAGAAGATAAACTTTCTACAATAACTTGTTTTTTTATCGATAACTTAATATTAGTCAAATATCTTATAGCTTCAGCCAAATTTGACCATTTGTCTAAAATAGTTACATGATTTTTTGACAAACTTGTTACATAGTATAAGCATCCACAATGATGCGTCTCATATTTTAATTTAGAAGAAAGATTTAGTATGAACCTATAAAAAATCAAATAAGAAAATCAGTAACAATTAATTAACTTTTTTTTATAAATATATAATAATTTAAAGAAAGCTTATCTTACTTTGGTAAACCACAGTAAAATTCAGTTGATTGAAAACAAATTTTTTCATCACATTTGTAGACAACTATACACTTTAATAAATCTTTTGGGATTTTTTTTTGGTAATGAATAATCGCATCATTGAAATTCAAAGAGTCCATCACTTTAAAAGTTTCAAGTTGATCAGCTTGTACACTTCTTGCACCAGAAGTTGATGAAGTTGTAATTCTTGACTTTGGAGGTGCAGTTGGTACAAGGCTGGACTTAACACAATTAAAAATAGAAGGTGGAGAAGAGGGTCTTTCTTTACCATAAACATTTATTTTTTTGAAATTTATAGGCCAATGTTCAGAACATACAACAGTGTATTTGCTATCAGGAATGTTGCTTCTTGGAATAGCAGATAGCCACTTTCTACGATCTTCTGGATCTTTTGGTAATCTGTAAACAGCACACTTTTTTTTATCTGTTAAATAATTAGTAGAGCAATTCGCAACACAACACTTTAAAGGCATAATAAGTCTCAATAAATATTTTTTCTTCTTCCAATTTTAAGCAACTATATTTAACCTTCGGCAAATATTTGTGAGTTAATCGGCCTCCAGTTATTTTTACGGTTTGCACGATTAATAGGCCTGTGTTTTAGATAGCCATGTTCTTATGCAACGAACATAAGAATATTGTAGATCCAGTACTACCAAGAAATGCCAATTCCTGTCAGCCTAAAAATATTTTGTTGGCTGTGTTAGTGGATGAAAGAATGCATATTGCCTTGTAACTTAAGAAGATTCTTTATTATTGACAATCAAGCACAAAATTCGTTGATCGAAAATTTATAGAATGGATGCTTTGTTCCATATACTTTTCAAGTCTTACAGCACAACATTTGATAAATCCCTCACCGATGGATTTTTTCCATTTGCATTCACCTTTAATAACAGCCTACAAATATGAAAATGTTTCATAAGATCTGCATGTGTAGTAAGAACATTCTTCTCGAATTCCTTTTAAAACAAAAACCTTACAAAACCATTCCTTACAAGTTTTAGGCGTCTCTATTTGATTTCGATACTTTAAAATCTCTTTAAAAAAACAAATGTCAATTATAGATAAACTAAAATGTGGATAAATTGGTAGCAATTATTTGCATTTCTTTGTATTTTAAACATATTTGACTTGTGCAAGCATGTTTTCACAATAGACGACGCTTCAGTCTGTTTTGGGTAAAAATGTCATTATTGAGGGCAAAGAGGAACATTATCTTAATTAAAAAAAAAAAAGTAGATTCTTTTTTTTATTTACCTAATTTCGAGTATTTTTTTAAAATCGTTCCACCCTACTGTGCCTATACTCGATCGTTTTGGTTATTTTTGAATTTTCTTCGATGTTTTTCATCGAGGAAAAAAATTGCGATACAAGTTGCGTACCGCTGAACCAGTATATTAGCTCTTGTCCTCCTAAGATTCCTAAGAGATGAAGTAAGCAAATGACCTGTGCTTCTTTAGTAAACCTACATCTTTACATTTGGTTTGATTACGCGGGACAAAACTGAATTAAATACCGGGACTACTCCGCGCAAAATACATATCCGTAATAAACTTATGTGTATGAAGAAGTATTCCTCAGAATTTAGTTAAGGCTTTGATTACTGTATCAGTTCGTGTGCGACCATTCTTTTGATGATCTTCAAAACCTTGAGTATCTATGAACACGTTTGTAGTGCGATATACAAACTGGCAACAAATACCCAAAAATTTATAAATATTGAGAAGGTCTTCTGGGGTCTTCCCAAATATATCTATTTCCAATACATTGATAAAATTAGTGATTCTACCCGGGAATTTGTTCCCGGAAAATTCCCGGGAAAAATTTTATTCCAATTTCTCGGGCAATTTTTTCCGGTATCCCGGGATTTTGATTTAAAGATTTGTTAAAGTTAAAAAAGCAGTTTTTAAATCTCTGGTGGATTTCAGTTAAGAAAACCTAATGTTGTCTGATGATGAACTCACAGTAATTGAAAATTTAGCAAAAAGTCTGGAACCTATTATCTTATGTTCTGAAATGATTTGCAAAAAGGAAGCAATTTTATTAACAGAATTGCAAAAGTGAAGCAATTTTATTAAAGAAGAAGATAGCGATAGAAAACTTAACAAAAGTATTATTAATATAAATCAGTTATCTGAATCTATGGCTGCCAGATTAGGAAAGTTTGTAAAAAAAAAAAAAGATGTTTTGAAGTCAAGTGCAATAAATCACCTATGCGTCAAGAATTCAATCTGTTTGAAGTTACTAATAAAATATCGCATAACTTAGATATGTTTTATAATGCGCTTTTAACAATTCGTCCTTCCAGTGTAGAGGCTGAAAGGGTGTTTAGTTAAACTGGATTTTTTTTTAACCAACTATAGAACTAGATTTACAGACAGCAATCTCTATGCACTGGTTTTTGTCAGAAGTCACTTTAAAATCGTAAACAGTTATAAAAAATAAATAAAAAAATAGGAAAGTTTAATTAGCTATTTTTATTTTCCCTGATGAAGATTTTCACGGGATTTTCCCATGATCCCGGGAACAATGTAAATAATTTCCGCTATCGCGGGAATGGAAAAAGTCCGGGAAATCTCAATCCCTAGATAAGATGTTCTTTATCAATACACTCTGTTTAATACTGAGTTTTCTAAATTGTTATAAAACTGTTCAAGAGTTGTAATTATCGAATTAAGATCTCTATGGATTTTCCCAAATTGTTTAGATTTCAATATTTCATCGAATTTGAATAACATCGTTTATGGTAGGTCTATGTATATGATGATTGCAATATTCAGTCCATTTACTTGAAAAAATTACTTCATAAGAGAATTTTTTTCAAGGAAGCCGTAATGGCTGAATCACAATTTGACAATTGGATGGCATTGCATCCCTAATAAGAGAAAAAGATTTTGCAATCAAAATACTTACACTAAATTATCATCTAAAAGAAATAATTTCAGTGGTTTTACGTTTCGGCAAATTGTAACCAAGAATTTAAAAAATCGTTCTATGTTTCTATCATTTTCTTTTCACTAATTTATTTATATATTCACTATAATTCATCAAGTTTTCACTAAAATTTTAACCCTGTTTAAATGTTGAAACTTTTTTAAAAAATTGAATGGTTGAAAAAAGTAAAAGCATTTTTAAAACATAAGAAAAAATCCATAGAAACTAAAAAAAAAAAAAAGTGCTATTCGAGATAAAGAGTGTCAGCAAATGAGGTGTAAGTATAGTTACTTAATGACCAACAATGATCATTAAAGCTGGTTTTTCGTTGGTCAGCTGGTTTTAAAATTTCATTCATGCCACTACACAATTTTTACTTTTGACCAGGGGCGGATTGGGGTAGCGGAAAAACCAGCTAAAAGTTAAATTTACACCTAAGTGTTGTATAAATCTTTACAAAGTGTAACTGATATCTGTGTTCACACATAAAAGTTCCATAAAATCACGCAACTGAAGTTCAGGACTTCAGCTGCTTGTAATCGGATACAAAAAAGCGTCTTGTTTTGTTAACAACACGTCGAACATTCTTAACAAAAAAACTTGAAATAATACCTTTGCCGAAAATTTTAATGGTAGTACCCCCTGCATAGCTTCCACAATTGGGTTGAATTGAATAAACGCTTGGTGTTGCTGTAACAAAAGTATTGAATTTAAATTGATATCATTTTGAAAGACTTTTCATTCCTCTCCTTAACTTAATCTAAGCTATATGTTAAGCTTGTGTATTGCTTGAGTATTTATGTTAATAAAGTTTTATTTATTTATTTTTATAAACTTGTGAACTTTTCTAAACTTCGGAAAGTGGTTAATCAACGTTGATGCTTGTTTGACTAAATGCTTTTCTTTTTTCTTTTTTTTTAATTAAATTTAATTAGCCATTCCAGAGGTACCTACCAATAACCGGAGATCTTTGGACAAGAAAGAGAAGGAAGCAAGCATAAGTTCCTAAGGTTTTCATCATCGCTTTTTCATTTGATTATATTCTTATATTTATTTTTCTAGACTTCTTCAAAAAATGTGATTGCAGACAATCCATGTCATTGTTTCGTAATAAGCGGTTTAACTAAAAATACTTAACGTTTATTTTTTCATTAAACATTATTCGTCTATATCATTCGTCTTACTAAAAGCTGACGCAAACTTTTCTCCTACATTCAATCAACGTTGATTTAAGCTAATTTGATCCATGCAAATGTATTAAAGCGAAAATATCTTTTTTCGCTATGAATACTAAATATTTAATGATGGACGTGCAGTTGATAAAGTCTGAGATTCTTACGTCACAAAATAATTGAGCTGCTTTATGAAGACAATTATTAAAAATGAAAATAAAGTCTTCTAACTTAAAATTCAAAGTGTGACTAAAATTTCTGGAAAATTCTAAACGATTCAAGTATTGTAACCCAACATTGATTGTAAATAATCTTTCGTTAAAACGTTTAAACTTATAAGCTACGAACAGGTTGATCAAATTAAAAAAAAAATCGTCGTGAGTTGAAAAGATTGATTTGTGAGACGTTTTTGGCATATGTTTAACCATTCTCATTTTGTGTAAGATAAACTTTGTCGTCACAAAATAAAAGGCTATAAACTGGCTTCAGTTTTTGTGTCACATACAGCTGACTCATTCCTTTTAGGATAAGAAAAAAATCTTGTAACCCAAGTTCTAGTCATAATCAACAAACTTATAAATGCTTAGTTGGAGAGAGGAGAGGATGAGCGCAGGGAAGTGGAACTTTTGCCTTCAATCTCACTTTGGAAGAGGGGCCCACAATTTAGAGTGATGAAAAAAAAGCCTTCTTTAGACTTCTTTTTTCAGGACTTGTTAATTGCTGTTCTTTTAATAGATTTGCGAATGTAACACTTTTAAACCAAGTAGGAAAAAAATACGTAGTAAATGATTTTGTTTTTCTTAGCAATATTAGATAAGATTGTTAAGTGAAGCTAAAACTTGGGTTGCAAATAAGAGTAAAGATTTTACTCTTATCGTAAAAAGAATGATTTACAACCGTCAGCCGGATGTAACAAAAGAATGAAGCCATTTTTTTGCTACCTCGTACTCTCCATAAAATAGAAAAAGTTAAGTCCATAAAAAGGTTCTGCAAGAAGAGTGTCAACTGGAAAGCTCTTCCCCCTCCATCACATTATCTAACCGAACTATCTACTCCACTTTGGAATCTGGTAGACATTCATCAAATGGGATAACCTTTAGATTTGTTTAAAAGAAAACACACAAAAAAACAAAAAAAGGTATTGGGGCTTATTTTGCTGAATAAACAACTCCATTCACGTTTTAATATTTTTCGGAATATTATTTTGCTTAATTTAACGGTAGTAATTAATACATAAATATATATACACACATTTTTTTTTCAACTCTTAAATACTATAAATATTTAAATTTTAAACATTATTCAAACATGGCATGTAAAATTCACAAGACCCAAAAAAAAAAAAAGTTAAGTGCTTCTTTAAGATCGGAAAACATTAAAAAATTATTCAACACTGCAAGAGCATAAAACTTTGCATATTTTGAGGAACTTGCTTTTGCAGCAGCATCAAAACAAATCAAAAAAAGGCGTAGTGCAAGTGAAACCCTAAAATATTATCAAATTTTCTTCGAACAAAATTTTTTATGCAACCAATAATCTCTTTGTCTGCATTTTTCGCTGCAGTAACTTTGCTTGGCACAACTGGCACACTTTAAAGTGCTCGGCTCACCACAAATGCAGTAAACCTCAGTAATTTCTAAGACACAAGAACATTATCGTTTAGCCTCAACATCATTACCAAAAATTATTTTAAAACCTAAATAAACAACGTTAGACCAACAATAAAACACATTTCAATTATCGTATTTCAAATTAAAATGTTATAGTTCAACCGCGTTTTATTGTTTGCGTAAACGGGGTTTTAAACGTCTGATCGAATTTCTAAATTCTATAAGTTGAACACTAAAATATTCCGACAAGAAACAAACAAACAAACAAACAAACAAAAGACAGCAGCGAAACTCTGATAAGACTCTAATGATAGTTTGTAAAAACCTGCAAAACGTCTAACTTTTGGTGAAAACAACGTAAAATCGTTTCATCGCAATTGAAGTTTTGTGAACAATCAATATCTATTGCAAGCAACAGAATTTTTGTCAAGAAAACTTACCCTCTGCAGCTAACATCTTCACTTTGATTTGTTTTTTGAACACGTCACGAGCGAGAACGGTGTTTTCGGTTGCCGGGTGAACAGTCTTTTTTTGGGAGGAAACAAATACAAAATCTGTTTCATTTTCAATCGCCTTTTTAACTAAAGGACGAAGAACAGACAACGATTTGTCCATATCAGCACGAGCGATGCAAGCGGACTGGATAGAAGAAACAGCGCCAGATGTCGTTTGCAGGACCTCAAACAACTCCTTCCTCTAAACAGTAAAAAAAAAAAAAATTTTAAAAAAACCGTCATTACTTTCACCAGTAAAAAATACGACAAATTTAAACGTTTTCGTCGTCACATTCAGATAACTAATAATTATAAATTATAATAAATTATAATAAATTATATATACATTATAATAAGTTTAATAACAAAAATTATTTTAAAATTATAAATTAAAATAATAAAGTAAAAGAAAATTTAAAAGTTGTCGTAGTCTTTAATACAAAATATTTTTTCTCACCTAAAGACAATACAAACTTCGTTGATTTTTTTTAACTTTAAATTCATGAAGAAAAAAATAGATTATTTTTAGTTTTACTATTCACCTTTGTCAATAGTTAATTCTCCGGGCAAAGTGGTTGAAGCATTATTGAGCGAAATCTCTTTATCATGAATCATTCTCGCTTCCATAACATGAAGTGGTTGGTCAATTGGAAGTGGATCCGATTTACAAGCGTTTGACGACACTGTAGATAATACTAACGGTGGAAGACGGCCGTATTTTTTAACTGGCTGATCAAAATGCTGCGTAAAATTTTAACAATATATTAAGATAACTTACTTGTAAAAAAACCAACTTATAATACAAAAAAAGAAAAAATATTGGACTTAAAATCATAAATACAAGGTAATAAAATCATTGCTACAATAAAGTAAAATGAAAAGAACAAACAATATATACTATATGATAAAATTTCATACATAACATAAAAGAACTTTAAAAGATTCTGAAACTAAAGTTATATACTTATTAATTTTTACATCAAACAAGTACCGTTGCCTTTTGTTCATCATCCTTCCTTATGTCACTTCGCAAACATTCTTCACTGGTGAAAATATCCCTCACATTTTTCATTGATCGACTAGCAATCTCATGATTCTCAGAATTATCTGAGTTCTTCTCTAAGGACTCAGAGCGAGCCATAACTTTTTTCGAAGGCATAGTTTGATCATAGCCGTAATTATTAAAACCAACATTATCGTCGACCGTCACAAGCTTATTTTCTTCCTTAAAAAACAGAAAAGTAATCAAATTAATGATTAATGATTAAATTAAGCAACTCTATAATCGATGGCTCAAAATCTTCATTCATTCTTACCATCAATAACTTAAATAAACTTGCCTCATTAGTATCAGCTAAAGATGAATGAAGCCTGTTTGTGGAAGAATCTTCATTTTGAACATTTTCTTCTGCTACTTTTTTTAAACAATTAGATTCGGACTGACTAACAAAAAAATCTTGATGAAGCCAATCAAAATCCTTGATCGAATGCTAAAATGCAGATTTTAATGCAGTTTTTCAAGGGTTATCATAACATACACAAAATCTTTCCATATAAGCCTTAGTATAATATTATAAATAATTACAATAATATTAAATAGTTGTAAAATAAATGATAGCAAAGATAGTGACGATAATAACTAATAATAATAATAATAATAATAATAATAATAATAATAATAATAATAATAATAATAATAATAATAATAATAATAATAATAATAATAATAATAATAATAATAATAATAATAATAGTAATAATAATAATCATAATAACAATAATAATAACAAAAATAATAACAATAATAATAATAATAATAATAATAATAATAATAATAATAATAATAATAATAATAATAATAATAATAATAGTAATAACAATAATAAAAATAATAAAAATAATAGTAATAATAAAAACGATGATGATGTTAATAAAAACAATTAATAATAACAATAATAGTAACAATAATAACAATATTAATAATAACAATAACAACAATAATAATAATAAAAATACTAATAATACTAATACTAATAAAAATAATAATAATAATAATAATAATAATAATAATATAAAATAATAATAATAATAATAGTAATAATAATAATAGTAATAATAATAATAATAATAATAACAATAATAATAATAGTAATAATAATAATAATAATAATAATAACACAAATAACAACAATAATAATATAAAAAATAAAAATAATAATAATAATAATAATAATAATAATACAAATAACAACAATAATAATATAAAAAATAATAAAAATAACAAAAATAATAATAATAATATATAAAATGTTAATACTAATAATAACATCAATTATATTAGTAATAATTATAATAATAAAAATGATAATAATATAATAATAAAAATAACATTAATAAAAAAAATAAAAATAATAAAAATAAAAACATCAAAAACAGCAACAACAAAATAACAACAATAATAAATAAAGATACAAAAAAAAAAGAAATAATAATATAATAAATAATAAAATCAAAAAAAAGAAAACTTAAAAACAATGTCAAATAAATGATAAAGTAAATAGTAATAGCAACACCAACAATGATAAAAATACAAAAAAAAAATAAAATAAAATAAAATAAATAATACTGAAAAGAAAAACAAATGAATTCTTAAAATATTTAAACCAAAAGCTTACAACTTTTGAGCTCAATGCATCACTGTTTGATTTATAACCTGATATAATTTGATCATCACACTGAACATAAGATAATTAAAATGAAATCTGATTTTAGATAAATTTAATGCTTTTACTTTTTTTTCAAAGAAAAGATAGGAACTAAATAGCTGCAAAGACAAAAAAATAGACATCAAATAGTTTCAAAAAATAAGAAAAGAAACCTTATCTTCGGCCTGCTCGATGCTCTTCTTTTTCACTTTTGATTTCCAGCGTAAGTAAAACAATCCTAAGATGATTGCCAAAAATAAAACAACACATATGCATGCAACAGCAATCTTCCAAGAATTACTCTTTTTTGATTCCTTTGGTTTTATGCTCTTTCCATCGACATACAAATAATTACTTGCTTTTAATGAAACATTTCCATACTGAAACTCAACTTTACCTTCAATTAAATCTGATAAGAGATCAGCTACAAATGAATCCTGCTCTAACTTTTCTATCAAAATGTCCATATCAATGTAAATACTCCCTTTCGTTGCATTAATCCTTGTAACTGTTACAACACGATGATTGTTAGCAAGCTCATGCTTTTCATAAAACGCTTTAAACTGGCTTTCAAACAAGGTTTTGTTAGGTTGCACATATAAATCATAATTGTAATCAAACATCATTTGAACATTAGTGGTAACAAGAGGGTTTTTACACCTGTGACTTGTTTCCTTAAAAGTTATGGTGAGCTGAGGACTAAAAGAGCTTCCAAACTCAAAAGCCAAACTGTTTGGAAATAAAACAATAGACTGAACTTCATCGCTCTGGCCAAAACTCCTTCTAAGTGTACTCATCACTCTAGTAGTAGATGAGACTGCTGAGGGAACTAAAACAAACGAAAGACCCACATCTTCAGCTTGAACAGACCAGTCGCTTCCACTAAAAAAATATCCGTCCAAACTTTTATCCATGCCAATAATATCCACATACTTAACTTTGCTGTCAACACTAAACTTGTAACTGCTTACCAAGCTCACTTTTGAGCTTAACAACTGATCGTGAACAATGCTATTGGAAAATGTAACTAAAGCAAACATTTTGGAATCAAGCCGTTTTAAAGAGCCTAGACCTAAGTTCTTTACAACCGCCGATATTAAAAACTGACAATCTGATGTCAGTGAAGGCTGTTTAACTTGCAATTCTGAAATTGCCTCAATTCTACCGAGATAAATGTCATAGATGTTTATGGCATCTTGTAAGTCAATGACCCCATTTCGATCAGTATCCATTGCGTAGTTTTTAGAATCAACAGCAGTATCACCATTTACACTTTGATAACATTTCAAACGTGCAACATCGAGTATGTCAAACACACAGTCTTTGTGTATGTCAAAGGATACATTTTGAGGACAACCTGGTATAACTTGAATCTGATTTAGAGATTGATCAACAACATGATTTATGGTGTATTCAAAACTCAACTGTTTGCTTGTTTGAGAACTAAATGTCATCCCAGCAAACTTCACAAATCCTCTTTTTCTCTCTGAAATATCAGCTATGCCAGTGAACTTTATTTTCTTTTCTGGTAAACGTATGGAGTCAAAGTCGCTAGCCACAGATTCTACAGTCAACATTTGACTAAAGGTGATGTCCATGTCAAAAGCTAATAAATACTCCCAACCAATCTTCAGATAGAACGGAATAGATCTGTTGTTTCCAAACTCCATCAAGTTAGACGTCTGAAATCATTTAAAAACATGTTTGAACAACATTTATTTTATTTCTTTTAATCTCTAAAAAAATCCAACTTAAAAAAAACTAAAAACATCAATTTCTCTGGCTTTTGCCTTAAAACCAAAAACCTGAGAAACTAATGTTCTGCAAACCAAACGATGGGTTAGCTTACCTTTCTACCTGCAGTAATGGTAAATGCAGCAGTGCTCTTAGATTTAAAAAAAACTAACACAGAGCATGTGGTGTTTTTAGGCTTCAAAGCACCATCTTTGACAAGTATTGTCAAATCATAAAACCCTAGAGTAGGGCTGCTGATTAAACTGATTTTGCCATCGTTGTTGATACCAAAATTGCTGTCAGTATCACCATCTAATATAGAATAAAAGATCAGCCCATTTCGTCCGTGGTCATCATCTGTAGCATTTATGGTTGCTATAACAACACTCTCAATCGGGTTCACCAGATCATCAGAGAATACCTCAATTTCCTGATCGTGTAACAAATAGGGCCCATTTTTGTTTTCACCAATTATTGAAATACTGCAATTCCCAATGGTTGACATTGCAGGAATACCCATATCTGTGGCATTCACTGTAAACTCGATATCAAGCTCATCTGTCCCATTTTGCCCTAAAGAAAACATAGTAATTTACTACTACTACTATAATTGATTTACTGCATTATTAGTAAAGGAAACAAAAACTCTTTATGAAGAGAAAATAAACTTTAGACCCACAAAAAATCTCAAAAAAAAAATAAATAAATAAATAAAAATTTACCTAACTTCACAGTTTGATTTAAAATAATATTGCTCCCATTTATTCTGAAATACTTCCAAAACAGCAGACTATCAGGTGCAATATTGTACTGAGCAACTGCATTTAAACCAGTGTCTAGATCTGAGGTTGATAGCTCCATGACTGTTGCTCCTGTTTTTAAATCTTCATACGACAGGTATGTTTGACATTCAGCAGGAAATACTGGGGGATTATCATTTTGATCTTCAACTGCAATAACAACTTGATGTTCGCTAGACAATTGGTAAGGAAAAGGAGCACTATCTGTGGCTATTATTGTTAAAACTATGTAAGGTGTGGCTTCACGATCTATATTACTAGCAACAAATAATTCCCCAGTTAGCAGGTCAATTTTAAACAAACTTGATCCCTTTATCGTATATGACACATTGGACTGGCCACGACCATCTGAATCAATGGCAACAAACTTACCAACTAAAGTGTTGATAGGAGAGTTTTCCAAGATATCTAATTGATCTGGTGACTCCGATGTAAACTTTGGTGGGTTATCATTCTTGTACTTAACTTCAAACGGGGCAGAGAGAACCTTTAAGAATAAAAGTTTTGTAAAACTTTTTTGTTTGTAAAAGCAAATGGTAGCAGATTTTTTTTTTCACAAATAATAATTCCCACTAATTTACTATTTTAAGCACTATATCCATTGTTAATGAAAAAATATTTATCAGGAATTAGGCTAGAATTACACAGAGCAGGAACAAAAACGTGTGAACTGAACCATTTGCTAAATCTGAAAAAAAAAATTGCCTTTTTTCATTTTAAAAAGATTGTGTGAAATATTCAATACAAATAGTAACAGAAAAACATTTAAAAATATGTTTGGTTTGTTTACCTCCTGTCCAAAGTTACTTTTAAACTTCAGTTGCATGTTAGATCCATACAAGGATATAGACAAATTGCTAAAAACTGCACTTGCATTTTGAACAATCTGGTTGACATTACCGAGTAATAAAGCTTCACCATTGTTTACTAAAGATGCAGTGATCACCCAATTTTCATATAAAGGGATTGCTGGCAGGCTGATACAAAAGTGAAAAACTCTTATTACAAACTTATAAACACATTCACATAGTTAATGCATTAAATTAGGAAAACAAATAGGAAAACAGGTTAAAAGAATTGATACCCTGTTCCTGCATCCATGACCACCACCACTGGTGACTGTTTAAAGGGAAGTGTTTCAGTGACATCTGTGAGCTGGTTGGAAAGCTTCAAATAAAACAATCTTTTTGCAACTGTAAAAGACCCAGAATCAATCGTGGTGTTGGAATATTGTAGAGTACTGTTAGAGTCTTTCAAAAATCTGAAACAGAGCTTCACATTAGTTTCGTTTTTTTGAAACTTCAAGTCTGTAAACTGAACCACTCCGTTGCTGGCAACTTCACGCCTTACTGTTCCCTGCAATGTGTTTGAGTTCCTGCACAAATATGCTTCCGCATACCATACACTGTCCCATTTCACATATTCTGCCGGTCCAGGTGGTATTACGTTCCAAACTTCCACTTGCGGTTGTTGACCGCAAACAACAGTGTCGTTGCAGTTTGCTGGAGAAGTTTTAACGTTGTAGCTAAAATTGCGCTCCAAAACATTAAACGAATTTGTAACAAACTCATCAAAAACATAACTTGAGTTTGGAAAAACACCGATGCTTAGTCTGAGCTTGTAATTCAAACCACTTTTGCTGATGTTGAGAGATTTGAAGGCTCGCGACCCATTTGTAATATCGGCAACTCCAATTACCGTGTTGTTGGGGTATTGAGAGGTTGCAATGGAAGCTTTTATTGTCCACTGCTGTCCTTTCCAACTGAGGCTTTTCAATTCTTCTCCGGTATACTTATCAAAAATAAAGACTGCAGGTTGAACAGGGAAAGGGATAGATGCGCCAGATGCATTCATTGTAGCAATATAACGCACGCCAAGCATCCTCTCACGAATCAGATAGTTACCATGCTCTATTGAAAACGAAAGATTAACAGGATATGTAACCTTGTAGAAAATACGATAACCAGAACCGCTATGAGTTATTGCAAGATCAGAAAAAGCAGCGATCCCATTGTCAAAAGACACTGTAGTGTTTCCTATTAATTGTGCGTTGGGATCTCCGAAACCTTTCACTAAACTAGCAGTTATTTTCCACGGCAAAAGTTTAGTTCCAACATTTTCAACCCATCTGTTGGCATAGTCGTACAGCCTAAACTGTGGCTGGACTTTAAATGGCACTGTCTCGTTACTTCCAGAACTTGGTGAATTGATCAACATTAGTGTTTTAGGAATCAAATACTCAACGCTGATTTGATTGTTAGAAAGATCTTGCAGTACTTGCTGTTGTGAATATGTTAGGTTACCAGTTTCCATTTCTAAAAAATTTTATTAAATCTTATTTATTCTTTTAATATATTTTATATATTTTTTATGTTCATTAACAAAATAAATTAACTTTCATTCAAAGATGTTGCATGAAAAACTGTTTTTAAAAATTTAACATTTGAAAGAAATTCATAAAAACTTTTTTTTTAAAAAATGTAATCAAATAAAAAAAAAAAAAAGAAGAAGAAAAAAGAAAAAAATAGTTTTATGATTTATTTGGTATTATAATAAACAACATGGAAGTTTTATCAAACTGACTTAAAAACTTTATTTTATCAATCCGTTTTTAAAAATGAATGTGAATTACCAGCTTCTTCGATTGATATTGGTGGAGCAGCTACTGGTAATGGCTGTGGATGAACAACATTAATAGCATCCACACTAACATTAAGTGCCTGAGAAAGTTTTCCAGTTTGAGAGCTTTCTACAATAACTGCTGCCAATTGAGTGACCTCTTGAATTGCTGAAGCTGTAGAACAAAATAAGAGTAAAACTTAAAATAAACTCAAACTCAAATAATTGAATAGCACTGCAATCTTAGAAAAAGTAACCTGTAGAATTGGCTGATGTAGAGTTGGTAGAATTTGGAGGGTTGCCAATCTCAAACTAAAAAACACATAAAATGCATTAAGAGACATGCAATAAATAAACATACTTTCTCTTTCATTTGCCAACTTTTTTATTTCACTTATTTTAAACATTTTGCTTACTGTTCCTACTTACAACAACATAAAAAAAAAGTTGAACTTTACTTGCAAATCCGATACTTTACATTTAATTATTTTTATTTGGATTTAGAATTATTTTTATCAAATTATATCAAAATGTTTGTGGTAGAAAATTTGGTTAAATCTTAATTTTGTTATTAGGCAATGAAACAGAGGAAAAAAAAAAAAAAAAAAAAAAAAAACAGAAAGCAAACAAACCGAGACATCAAGTGGTGTAGCAGTAGCCCTTCGCTTTCTCTTAGTCGCTGCAACAACACTCATGATTCTAATTTTTGATACATCGATTTTCAAAAGGTCAGCCAAATTTTGGATGAGGTTTGTTTCAAAAAACTCTTGTAGGCCTACATCGCGCATAGGCGTAATACCCATGCTTAACTGAAAAGAAAAAGTTATCATTCTTTAATATAAAACATTTGCAATAAAAAACTAAGTTGCTCAAATATATTTGTTTGGACATTTTATGAGAATAAGTATTAAAAGTATTAACAGTAAAGTTACTATTCAACTATTTAAAGATGGTTTCTTTTTGTTTCATGTTAACTAAGATGTAGTTATTTAAAATTTCTGCAGATAGAGTTTATAAAAATAATTAAAATTTGTGTACATAATTCAATTTTATACAAATGATCAAAATATATACAGATTATTAGAATTTATGAAAATTCTTAAGATTTATGCAGATAAACTTTATGCAAATAACCACTATTTATGCAATAGTTAAAATTAGTAACAATCTGGAAAAAGAAAGTAACAAACGAAAACAACTTACTTGAATAACTGGTGCCATATTTATATCTAAAAAATTATTTCCCCTTAATACCACCCATAAAAGATGCGTATCAGTGTCAAACCAATTGCTACCATGATTGTCTTTGAGAGTAGGAACATATTTAAGAGGATTAGAGGGATCCTTAGGCATGGTAACATACTTTTGATTTTGATAGAATGCATTGTTTGGGTTGACTAAAACACCTGCCAAAAAATTAAATGCAATTCTAAAAAAAGTTGAAAAGCAAAAGTAATAAAATAGTATTATCTTTAGTATAAGTTTTCAATGAACTATATAAATTTGTTTAATTTATTTTTCCTGATTCATCCTCCTAATGGCAAAATTAAAAAGTGTTTAGAGGATTTTGCTGAAACCTTATCTGAGTTTTTACAATAAATAATAATAAAATCAATGAAAAACTAATACTTTATGGAGAAATTCTATTCCCCAGCAAACATCTCTTCAGCATATTGCTGGATGTAGAATGCTACTTTTTTTTTTTTGGTTGCATGCTGCCATAAGCATGTGAATGGCGTGATAGCCTTCATCATCCAGCTGGATTATTAAGGCATTTATTTTACAACTTGATGTTCAGAAGCAAAAAATAAATAACTTTTTCTTCTTCCTTAGTTTAGCCTCTTTTTTAAACCTTATGTACAACCCAAATGTGATGTGCTAATGTGTGGTACTAATGTGCAGTTCAAATATGATGTGCTAATGTGCAGTGAGAGTAATATAATAATAATAAACAGGCGAAAACCAATCGTAACCATCCTTATAGCATAACATTTATTTTCTGTCAAACTTCAACTTTTTAATGACTTTTTTTTTTACAGTGAACTTTTTAATGACTATATTTGACTACAGCCTTGTTGGTGTAAAACAAAAATTTCTACTTAATGAAAAAATTCGCAGCATTTCACTTAAATAATATTTTTCCAATAAAAAAATAGGAACTAATTTTAAAATATTTAACAACAAAAAAAAATTGAATATTTTGCTTATAATGTTTATTTTATGGCATCAATATAATTTACAAAAATATATTCAGCAAAAGAAATAATATAAGTCTGTAAATATAATTTTAGCAAAAATTGTAATACATGCCACTATTTTTTTTGCACATAACTATACACCTGATTTACCAACAATGTTTAAAATATCAGCCATTATTTATCAAAACAATTTAACTTTTATTATTATTGACATTTATTATTAATTTTTAGGCAATTTAATAAACGACTAAAAGCAAATTTTTGTTTTGGAAGCAAATGTTAACTTTATATAAACTAATCACTCATGGTTGTCAGTGCATAACTAAAATATTAAGTTAATATTTACTTTAGATTTAACAACAAATAGATCACAACAGTGCTACCATGAACAGAGTTTGACCCCTTAAATCTTAGAACGAAATGAATGACTAACAAGAAATTTAACTTGAAAGGTTAAGAAATTGTATTTACCTATAAAGATAATTTTTTAAACGAAGACAAGTACAAAATAAAGCTGATTCAAAAAAGGTTTTTAACCTCTGACTTAAATTTATTGATGTTAAAAGTGAAATTTGATGTTTTTATTATTACATTAAGTTGATTAAAATTATTTTTTTGCTATATTACAAAGAGATTTTGTTAAGCCAGTGCAAGAAGCATAGCAGTTAAAAAAGACCCCTATTTCTGGTATGTTTTTGATAATCATGATGTGAGGTGGAATTTATGTGAGGTGTGGAAGCAAAAAAGCAGCAAGTGTTTTGAACTGAAACGATAAATCAGATGATTACATGTCAATTAATAATTTCATAATAAAAATAATAGTATACTATAAATAGTACACTTCTTGAGTTTTATTCAGTTTTTTGAGTTAGTAAGTAGTTTACCTTAGACTTTCTAGTTTAATTTTCTCAAAATTGGTTCTTAAATAACAATTTATTTTTATGGATCAAAATTATTTTTAAATATCAATATATATGTTATTTATCAAGTTTTTTCCTTAAATATCAATATATTTTTTATACATCAAACTTATTCTTAAGTATCAATATTTTCTTTATGGGTCAAATTTATTCCTTAAATATCAATATATTTTTTATACATCAAACTTATTCTTAAGTATCAATATTTTCTTTATGGGTCAAATTTTTTCCTTAAATATCAATATACTTTTTATGTATCAAAAAAATTTTTTACTTATATTATTAGCTTGATTCCAAAAAAAAAAAGAAAATTTTAGTTTTTTTTTTGATTGCTCATTTTTCATCCATTTATTTCTACATATAAGATCAGTATCATATAAATTACCTCCCACAGTGACATCAAGTCGCTGACGTTTCGCATAATATATTTTGACTATAATCACATCGCTAGCTGTACTGTTCAATAGCTGTAGCCTGGTGGTTAATGGATTGTATGAACTAAAATGCAATTCATATACTTTTGCTGTCGCAACAACTGCATTGAAAGTTGATAATCTTTGCTGGCATGTATAGCCATGACAACATCCATGGTCTTGGGGACCATTAATTAAATCAATAAAGCCATCAGTAGCTAATGCAACCTAAAATTAAGACATACAAACAAACTTTAAAAACCCAAGAAACAAAACAATTTTATTAATGCCTAAACCCAATTTAAGGCCCATAAAACTTTTTATTTAAATTCATAAAAATAAAACATTTTTATTCAAAATCAAAAAGAAATTTTAAAACAATTTTTTCAAAACTAAATGCAACTACATTAAAAAAACAAAACAAGGCCTTTTACACACCGGTGAGAGTCTTCTCTTCTCTGTATCAGCATCTAAACTTTCTATTAGAAACATTTTGTAAACAGTTTTTTTACAAAAATATGCTCCCCATTCAACTATAAATGTGCAATTATCACGATAGATTCCTTTGTTAGGAAAAAGTTGGTTAGCATCATAGCGTGATCCATTATCTGGATTTGTGAGTAGAGATTTTGGAATGCGATAGTTACCTAAGTAATTATTTATAGTATTAAACACCAAAACATTTGCAAAATAAGGTCACTTATTTAAAAATTTCCTTAAATATAAAGGCTTCTCTAACCAAATTGCAACTGGTTAATGAAATCTTTATATATAAAGAATTCTTAATATTCAACTTATCTATATGGTTTTTTTAAACATTCAATTTATAGTTTGTCATATAAAAAATATGTAAAAAAATTATAGCATCAAGTATTATCCTTTACCTAAGCAGCCCTTATCAGAAATAAAAAAAGTTTACTCAACATTTTTTTAAAGAAAAGAAGTTACAATATAAAACAAAAGTTTTAAAGGTAGCAGCAAAATCTTTTTTTCTACAAATATTGTTAACAAATGTTGGATATTAATTTAAAGACAAGTACACACCTAAACCAAACATTCGATCGCCATCCCATTGATATTCAGATTTTGAAATCATCGAATCCAAAGGGCTGCCAAAAAAAGTACCATCAAGATCAGTCACAAGCGCTTTCCGACGAGCATCACAGTCCATATCAACACAATCTGATGGATTGATCCACTGGGTTGAAGGTGTGTCATGAAAAATCTGAAGGATTTTCAAAAACAAAAACACAGCAATTAAACAAACATAATTAGTGAATTATTAAATCACAGCTAAAATAATACATATGCATTTTCTAAAAATAATAGATTATGATGAAGCAAAATATCTTTGAAAAAAAAATCTCAGAAAAAAAAAAAAAAAAACCTATAAGGTTTATTTGAAAAGTTAAAATATTTTTTTATACACTTATATTAACCGTTATAATGTTCAAGGCATATTCCACAAAATAACTACCAATTGTTGAAAATATATACCAAAAGCTTTTAAATATACAAAAAGGAAGACTTGCTGACATGGTTGACATGAAGCACATTGAATCACTGTTAAAGAAATAAGTGATTTATAACAAAGCTTGAAAACATGTAGATAGTTATACGCAGGTGAAAATGCTGAATAACTTGAAACAACATATTGTAATAAATATTTGGGATTTATACAAGGGCCTTAGATTTACTATTTTCGGCAAACACCATTAAAAATCTTACATAAATTTCAAACTTAAAATAATAATTTGCTAAATATTTTCTAACATCTAACAAAACTTCCTTTAATTTTTAGCTCCTTTCAAACAATCAAATTTTAATAACTCATTAATTAGGAATAATTTATTCAGTTACTATTATTTACTATTTATCAGTTACTAAATATTTATTTAGTTGGGATCATCCCCAAAGCAGCTACAAAGACAACAGATAAATAGAGGATGAGAAAAAAAACACAAACACACATCAATATCAAATGATTACCTGACTATTGAATTCAACATTAACCAATGTTGAATTTTTTAATTCAGTGGGATGAATAATATCACCATAAATATTATTAGTTCTCCATATAAAGTCTCGTTTTGATGGACCACAAGTAGATTGAAATGAAACAAAAGATACACCTTCAATTTGCATGATTCCTTTAATAGCAGGATATGTCAAAGGATCTTCAAATGGTTTTGGAGGACCAGGTGATGAGGTTTTTGAGAAAATAGAAGCATATATTCCTGTATTGCCACCTTTTAATGAAACGTTGATTAAAAGAAATATTCAAAAATTTACAAATAAAGGATTAACCTTTACACCTAATACCATAAGAAAATCTCAATTAGAGAGCCTTTATGACCAAAATAGCATCAAAATACCTCCTGGAACTCGAGGTGATCTTCTTGCTGGATAAAACGTTGAGTGATATGGAATCACATCATCTTCATTACAACCAAAATTTGTTGTTCTTCCAATCAAGAGTGAGTTTTGAACTTTCACGAAGTTGTTTGATGATAAGTGAGAAACAGGATCAGGGCCAAATACATTTAAACTTAAACCAATCTGCAAGTATTACAATCATTAACTTTTATGTGTTTAAATATAACTATTATCAACACACTTTGTTAATGTTAAATATTAAAATATATGTTATCTAAAACCTTTTTCAAAGAAATTAAGGCAGGTTGATAAACAGACAACAACTAGTTTACATAAAAATGCTTTATAAAAAAGATGTCCTCAAGAATAAGAAAATTTTAAGTAAAAAAAGAATAAGCATATTACAATCATTCACTTATATGTGTTTCAATATTATCTACAAGCCTTTTCAAAGAAAATAAGGGAAGTTAATGAACAGAGATGCACAATCACTTTTACATATGTATTATATGATAGATGTCCTAACAAATTAAAAAAATAGGAACTCTCTGAGAAAAAAAAAAGAATAAACAAGAAAAACAAGAAATAAAATCTAGAAAACAAACATTTTACCTTATTATCAGCAATAATACAATTTTTAACAACAATTGGCTGATCAGGCCATGAATAAACTCCATAATCAAAGTTTTTCCAGATTAAAAAATCTTCAATCTTCCAGCAATAGGTTGTTGGTCCCAAAAAATGAATTCCATGAAGAGTAGAGTGGATCTAAAAATTTGAACCATATCAATCATTGCAACTATATTTTATTTGAAAAAGAGTCAAGAGATGACATTTTTCCATCATCATGTGCGAATTTAGAAAAAATAATGTTAGTAAATAAGTAGTGATTTTAGAACAAATGGGGTAGTGGATAATAAGATTTAAAGTGATTTTTAAATCTTTAGAAGTCTAGTCAGGTTAAAAGGATCACCTCGTTACTGTGTATGCGAACAACTGCTTTATTATCATTGCAATCCACACCATTAGTAATCAAACCATTCTTTTCACTTCCAGCAATACAATTTCCATACATGGTATAATTGTCTGCATCTTGAACCTGAATTGCTCCTGGCCATTTCATGTCAAACTGGTATGTTTCAACCTAAAATTTGATTGCAATTATAGTTAAAAATTTAAAATTTAAATGCTATTACTAGCATAAGGAAAAAATTACAAAAAATAAATTGCAGAAAAACATATACATGAATTACACTAAAGTTGAATCATCATTACATCAGGCTAAATTATTTATTGTTGGGCTAAAACAGGAGCTATGTGTAATTACCTATACTAACACTTATGTGTTAAAATGATTTAAATAAATGATTTTAAACATTTCTTTCTAAGTCTACATTTAACAAATAGACAACAGAGACAATTACATTTTAGTAAAATAGGTATCAAAAGAAAGAAATTCACCATAAAAGTTCCTTCAGCAAGTGACAAGGTCACAAGGTTTTTTATGATGCTGTTATTTCTTCCTTGCAAATCGATTCCAGGTCCGACAGTGTGATGGATAACATTGTCTGATATGATCAAATTATTTGTCCCATAAACTCCGATTCCCATGTTATAACCGTCATGGAATGAAGATCCTTTGACAAATGATGGATTTTCCGCTGTTACATCATCAATATTCAAAAATGCTAAAGAATATCTAGAAGAAAAAATGCAAAATCAAAAAACAAATTTAAAATGCTTCTGCTAATTTTTTAATAACAGATATTTTTCAAACATCTTTGTCCTTTTTAAAAACACACTCACCTAGGATCATAGGAATCTGTATACCCAAGTTGACCGCAACTTTTAAACTCTACTTCTGATATGCTTGCTTTACCGATTGATGTCACGCCATCTTGTGTATACCTACCAACCAAAACTCGACCGCCAAACCCATAGTTTGTTACTGATCCCACAGGATAGTTTGCGCCTTCAATTACAATGTTTCTTGATAATAATCCCACTTTGGCACTCATGCTAAAATTTCGACCGCGAATATAATGCACTGAGGCAGAATGAAAGTATTGAGAGGTTGAATTCACTTTGAACCTTTTACCATTTTCATACACTCCCACAATTGTAAACTTCTCTGCTTGACGAGGCTCAAATGTTGATGTCGTGACCACTATTTCATCTCCAACTACCCAGTCTGTTTCATCTACAACACGCAAAAACTGAGCGTTTTTTTCCATGCTCTCGCTTAAACTGGTCCAGTGCACTTTATGAGGATTTCCATACATCCACAAGGTACCAAAGACTCCTAGAGCTTTTGAGCCGAGATTAGGCCCATTAGGCAATGGGAGATCTTGTGTTTTTTGATCACCTCTTAAACTTATAAGAACAGAATGATTGGCTGGAAACGGACGATCTGGACGGCCGATTATTAGCTTACCTTGATCTGAAATAATAATGATGTTTGCACGGATTACATGATCTCGTTGCATATCTAACTCAAGGGTTCCATATATGTACAAGCGATCCATGATGGGAATGTATGCTTTTTGATCAACAACCACATATTGGTATTTACGAATCATCACTGTGTCTCCATCTTTTGGTAAAACACCATTGTAGCCTCCGTACTCTTGCGTTACTCCGCTCCATGTTTGAATATCGCTCCAATTCATAGCAGTTCCTGGAGCTCCAGTTACTTGAGGCGGAAGTGTTGGCACAATGCATTTATTAAAATAACACCTGTAAACCCGGAAACCTATGTGCTTAGTTGGAGGCGCGTTTTGATCATTAGTAGCCTCACTTTTAATAAGATATGTAAGACCTTTAGAACTGTTATCGTAAAACCAACTTCCATGATCATAATTAGCAGCAACAGGAAATGTGTTTGTATTGCTTGTGAGAACATTTGTTGTTATAAAATAATCAGGCTCTTGCAAAAACATATGAGATATGTAAATGCAGTTGTTTGGCTGAAGTTCAGAAATGTCCATCATGTAGGAAATATTAGTGAATTGAGTTGAATTTACAAATGAAAGCACATAACTTTCACCAACTTCCAACAAAACTGTGTAACCCTCAGGATGACTAACAGATTTTTTACGCCAATGGACAACAGCTACATCTAGAATTTGGTAACCAACTTGTCTAGCAAAAAGTGCATCTTTTTCATTTATGGATGATGGTTGAAGCTGATTAAAAGCAACACGAGCAAACTTTCCACTCGAGCATATGGCTCCAGGAACACCAAAAGATACAGAGTCATCTACAGTGCATCTTTTAGAGTCCAAATTTTTTGTATAAGGAATCACACCTCCACCAGCAAATCCTGATAAACTTCCATCAAGGTCATTCAACCATGATGCTGATTCAAATGGAAAAGAGACTTTATTTGTCACATTCTTAAAATAAACTGCATTAAAACGAGAAATAGCACCACCATCAAATACCTTGCAGTGTGCACATGTTCCTAATGCAACACAGTTTCTATCAAAATTTACAAACTTTACATTGCTAACAGTAAGGCGATGGGAAAATGGAAGCTTTATACCATTGAGGGTACATAGAGAATCATGAAGTCGATCTTGTGCTTGTTGAAGGTCAGACAATTGAGAGTGACCAACAATTAAGGAGTTATTTACCATGGGATAACCCCAAGGAACATTTCGAGAAGATGCATCTACCCATTCAATGCCTGAGTCTCCATTATCAAGAATAACAAAGTTTTGAAATCTAGAAATAAAAAGTTTTTTTCAGAAAAAAATTAAAACAAAATAAATAAAATTAAAAGCTTGGAGATTACTATGATTGGAAACAAATTCTTATTGCCATTGATACAGTTGAATGAAGAGGTTCTAAGTTTTCATTTGAGAAAAGCTGATCAGAAGAAATTTTTGTCAAAATTATATTGTTCTAACTTGGCATATGAAGGGACATGCCGATCCTATAATTATGCGTGGTTGTGGTGTCTGGATGTTTTTATGTGCCAATGTACAATAAGTGTGCCATAAATAGCACATTTATGGTGACTATTAAAAACTTATTTCTCTATTTTTAATGGGATTACCTTGTATAAATAAAATAAACACGTTATTAGTATCATGTTGATTTAAAAGTAACTAATGTAAACAGTGTTGATCTACCAAATATAAATCATACTATGCAATTGGTATTATTTATGATCACCTTTGGATCAAAAGCAAGAAACTTCATGCTACAAATCATTAAATTTTAAGCTTAAAAATGATTAAAGCTTAAAAAAGAATAAATGGTTAAAAAAAAAAAAGATGAAAATTATGCAAATACCAATGCAAAATAAAAAACAATTTTATAAAACTACCTTATTGCTCCACATTCTACACACTCTGCTCCTTTCTCATTGTGCCATGTAAGAAAGTCAACAAAATTTGCTGGTTCATGACTTTCATCACTGCATCCTCCTGTTTTACTTGGATGATAAATAGGAAATATCCACAAACCAAAGCGACCCATGGTGTGGGCGCTATTGTTTTTGAACTCACGCATTGGAACTTTTCTTTAAAGAACATAGATTCATAGTGATAACTTAAATTATAAACAATTTTACAAACATTTCTATATTAAAAAAAAAAAAGTTTAAATAAAAAAAAATAGTTTGATGGATGTAGATTTACTCAAAAGTAAAGTGAGTAAAAATTTACAGCAACACTACACTAATAACTAAATTACAGCAACACTACACAATAGCAACTACACTACACTAATAACTAAACTTATTGCATTATCTCTACACTAAATTTTGAGACAAAATGTAAAGCAGAGATACTACTGTCACTTTATAGTTTTATCTCTGCAATAAACTTATTGCATAGGGTTAAAAAATGCATCTTCTCCTATATGATAATCACTCACATATTTTATTGCAATGATACCATTAGTTCATTAGAAAGAACCTGTAAATGCCTTTTACAAGACATTACTTTATTTTGAAATACTATGACCTATAAAGAGGTTTGCATTTAAAAAAAATGAAGTAAAAAAGATGTTTGACATTGGTAATAAAAACAAAGCAAATTGACAAAGTAAAGGAAGATTGACATTTTAATACTGGTTCAAACACGTTATCTTTTTTTGTAAAAGAAAGATACTGTTGCTTAAAGTTACTGCTATTATGATAAACAAACTATTGTATAAAAAAATTATTTCAGATTCCATGTCTTCTAATTTTTATGCAGGAGTATTTCAAAAAGTAATACAAATATCAACAAAAAAAAAAAAACAAAAAAAAAAAATGAAAGTAAAAAGTTTTTAAGCATAAAGAACTTATGTAAAAAAAAAAAAAAATCTATTAACCTTGGGCAAACTGTACTAGTAAAAGAGGGACCATCTGGATGTTCAAACATTTGATACCAGAATCCTAAATGACTTCCACCAGCAGCAGCGTTGTGAGAAACTGTGTTGTTAGCATTAGTTACCCAGTATGCTGCTGGAGTCACATCAACATTCAATGTCGAACTTGACGGCTTTACAAATATAGCAAGGTTGTAGCGAATTATATTTCCTGTTTCTATTCCATCTTCCATAAAGTAAGCATTACCTAAGTAAGAATGGAGTTTTTCAAGTGTTAACTTTATTATTTTTTCATAACTTAAAGATTTAAAAAAAAAAAAAGAAGAAGAAAATGAAAAGATGTTCTAAATATCATTATCAGTTTTACTTTAAAATTCGTTAAAAGTTATTTACTTTCAATTTTTATAAATTGAAACTAATCATATAGATAGTTTGTATAAATATTTTCTATTATGAATTAAAAATAATACCAAGAATATCATATATAACATTCCTTTCCACCACTAAATTATTTACACCATGCATGGTTACAGCTCGATTGAAGCTTCGATGAATGGCACAACCTTTTACATAAGAGCCATGCACATCACCCTCCAAATGGAAATGAATAGGATATCGACCTAAACGGAAAGCTTGACCTGCATGGGTAACCTCAATGTAATGAAAATGGGCAACTGCTTTTCCTTGACTCATCTGATTTGAATGTACCATGATTTGTACTCCAAACTGATCGCTGCCTTTCTCTTCACCATATCTACCATCAAAACACCTTTGTGTAGCAAACTGGCCTGGATCGAACTCAGCAGGACAGTTTTGGATTACATCATTCCACTCATCGTTTACTGAACCACGAACAATAACATTTCTGGATAGTAAACCAACTTCAGCTCGTGTTTCTATATACCTCCCTTCAATTGTTTGCGCAATTGAAATATGCATGTACAGCAGAGGAGGGCTGAAGTCAACAAACCTACCATTAACTGCTGTTATTATAAGAACTTCATTTTCTCTGATACTTCTTCCTGTGGCTGCAATAACAATTTCATCTCCTACTTGCCAATCAGGAACTTCAAAAACAAGTTCCATTCTAGTAGCTCCAGGATACAGAGTGTGAGCAATCCGTGACCACGTATTCATAACATGCTTTCCATACAAGCCAAGGTAACCTTCACGCAAACTCAATGACTTTGCCCCATAAACAGGCAGCTCTTCAGATCTAACATGCCCATGAAGCTCAATTACAGCATTATGTTGAAACGGTTGGTCTGCAGAACCAACTAAAAACGTACCGTTTTCAACTATTAAAATATTTTCAGCATGCAACTCTATGTCTTTCTCGTCAAAAATTAGCGTGGCATTTTTTATTAACAACACTTTCAGCACTGGAGTACTTTGATCAAGCAACATTGTTTGACCGTTTTGTATAACAACATAATCACCTGAAAAAAAACAAAAAAATATAACTGCACGCATGAAGAAAAGATAGCACACATTTGGATAACGATTTGGAGATAAATAATGTTAGGAATGTCTTTTATCAAAGTGTAAAATATTTTCATGAAACACAACCATAAATACCTAATACACCAAAATATTTTCCTTAAAAAAAAAAAAAAAAAAAAAAAAAACTAAACAAAGATACTTTTATTTTAAATCAATTACATATCTCACCTTCAACTGGTGGATCATTTCCTCCCCATGTAAATCTTGAGCTCCAAACATCTATATATGAAAAACTAACATTCCCCACTAAAGATAAGCCACTTTTAGCGTTAAAAACCTCTACTAAAGCGTTTTGTACAGTTCTACTTGAAGCTCCAGTACGACAAACAATTTCAGAACTTGATATATTACTTATTGGACAACTAACACCAGCAATGGTTACCTGGGAAGTCAAATCAAAGCTAACACCAGAAATGGTCAAAAAGACGCCTCCACCAGTTCCTCCTCTACTTGGTGAAATACTGGTCAAAGAGGAAGTAAGAGATGCTCTATAAACATACTTTTGACCATAAGTAGCATTAGTGTTTTGATTGTTTGTCACTAAAATACTACATTCAGTAATGGTAGCAAAAGAGTAAGTATAAGGAGGGATTCTGCAGGTTAGCTGTTGCGTTGATATAAAGCTAATTTGAGTGCAAGAATTGTTACATATAAAGACCTTACTTGTATTGCTGTAACCATTTCCTAAGATATCAACAAAATGTCCACCTCCATAACCACTCTCTAAAACACTTACATTTGTAATCTCTAGTAAATATGCAAACTGAAGGGTATTTGATAATCCGAGTTGAGGCACCAACACCTGAACAGACACGGGACCAGCAGCATGCATTGGTAAAACAAGTTTTACAAGTCCGGAATTTACAGCTGTCACCTTAAAACTATCAACTCCCACAAAAGCAGTTAAGCTATCTAACAACGTAGTTTTAAAAGTAACATTAAGTGTTAGTTCATCATCCCCCTTTCCAAAGCTAGGTACAAAACTATTTAATGTGGGAGTTGACAATAAAGAGTAAACAAAAGACCCGCTAACAAGTAAAATTCCTCTGCAATACAAATAAACTTTTACAGTTCCAGCAGAATGTGGAGGAGATACTACAGTGAGCTCATCAATGGATTTGTTTCGAATAGTTGCAACAGCTGTGTCAAACTTAACAACCAAATCTGCACAAAAACCATTCCCTTTTATTACAGCAACTGTATATCCATTTATGCTGCCGTTGTTTGGCATAATGCTATTAAATGTGGGAATACTGGTAATGTTAAGACTTGCTGAATTTAATGAGTTGCCGTAAGCTAAATGTGACACACCCACAATATGAACACCTGCAGGTAAACTGACAGTACATGTTATTGCTTGCATGTCATTTTGAGTGGTCAAACTAATAATATTACATTTGGAGGGTCCAATCTGCACAGTAACACTAGACACATCGCCAAACTTTTTCCCAGAGATTTGAATAGTTGCATTAGAGTTTTGAATAACTTTAGGATCAACAGAAAGTATTTCTGGAGTAGCACTTAGCTGATAAACAAAATTTAGAGTGGGCTTGTTAAAACATTGATCTGCTTGCTCCGCATCATCACAAACTGAAATCATTGCATTTGATATTGATCCAGAAGATATTAAAGGAGGCATGGTACACAAATACGTAAAAAATGATTGCGACAAAAAGCTACAATTCAATAAATTGTTGTAATTAATATAAATGTGGGTGGTTGGTAAGTCTAAATTGAAACCATTGATAAGAACTTTAGTACCACCAGCAACTGACCCAAAACCTGGTGCTATACTTTCCAGTTCAGGGAAGCAAAAAATTGATTGGTCTTCTTCCTTCATAATTTCGACATGTGCAAACCCCTTACCTTCAACATAAACCACAATTGGTAGCATGACAGCTGTTGGTAGAGTTTCATCCAGATTCATGCTGCAAAAAATCTCTGTTTGAGATGCATTTTTAATCACGCACACTAAATTTCCAAAAGTTACATTATTTTGTTCAATAGTATCACTGAAACCTGTTCCTGCAATCCTAATTGTTTTACAGGAATCATATTCAATTCTTTGAACAATTGGAGTTAGTTCCATGTCAAAAGAAAATGTTGTGGGATTCTCTCTACGTTTACGTACATTCCCTGAAGATAGTGGGACATCAACACCTTTAATTTAAACAAATCATTTAAATATTGTCTAAAAATCAATTTTAACTTGAAAAAATTTAATTACAAAACTAAAATCAACCTTTTACTGATAATGATAATGATACCTTAAATGTAAACAAATTATTTAAATATCATCTGTAAATCAATTATCATTTAAGAAAATTTTATCATAAAACTAAATTCAACCTTTAACTGTTAATGATAAATCAGCCTGAGACTGGAATAACTCTGAAACTACAACCGTTTCTTGGAACTCTGCATCATTATTTTTGACAAACTTTCCACTTGAAACTATAAACGTTCCTTTAGTTGAAAAAGTCACTGAGCAACTCCCTGAATACTTAGGTGAACAAAGTAGCTCTGTAGAATCTGGATTTCCAATAAGATATCGTATAACAGAAATCAAATAACTCGAGTCAGGGTTTGAATCCCACGAGTACTAAATATGCAATTATATATTTACCTTAAGGTACTTTTAAATAAATATAATTACAAGAATTTACATACATACATACATACATACATACATACATACATACATACATACATACATACATACATACATACATACATACATACATATATACATAGATATATATATATATATATATATATATATATATATATATATATATATATATATATATATATATATATATATATCGCCAGTTAAATACTGTCCAACTTTAAAATGCTAATATTTACTTAACATTAACTTAGCATTAACTTAATTAGCTTAACATTGATAATAAAATAATACATTTACAAATATTGGTATTAGCAAATTAATTAAATATCTTATATATAACATGTTAAGGTAATACCTTAAGACATTAAGAGATTACTGGATGGTGTTATGCTTTAGTGCTTTTTTATTTTAGGACAACTTGAATTTTATAACTTAATAACTATTTAATTATAAACAAACCACAATTGAGTCTCCTTCATTGATATATATCGTATTTTTGCTCCAGGCAGTACCAGGCCCAAAAACTAAAAAAGATTCCTTTTTTATTTGTTAAATTATATATATATATATATATATATATATATATATATATATATATATATATATATATATATATATATATATGCATACACACACTTAACCACAAAATTAAAGCACCACTTATACATTCCGAATTTTTTTGAAAAAATATTAAGTATTTCCTGAATTTACCAATTACAAAGATGTTAATAATGTTTATTGTTATGCTTTTTGTAGGTTTTATTCCATTTCCCTTATTTAATTTTGAAATTATAGCAGCTTTTCATAAAGAGCATGTTTTGCTGTAATTAAACTTCACTTCTAGACAAAAAGTATGCATTGGTTAAACTGTTTTAACAGTAGAAAAGATAATTGTCATTTGAGCAACACATCTGTTTGCAATGCAGCGTTCTAGATGAAATTTAAGTTGTGATGAATGTGTTGCAATCGTTACTTTGTTCAATCATAGCCACAAGACTTTATAGTCTAGAAACAAACAAAAGCCCTTTGTTTTTGGTGCTGTTTAATTAAAACAAATGTGCTTGAACAGATTATCAGTTTAATTGTATGAGTTCAAACATTTTCATTTTCAAATGGTAAATATGAAAAACACAGCTGCAAGGAAAGACTCCAAAAAAAGATCACTGCAAACTGAAATGAAGAAACTTAGCTGCAGTAATATAATTGTTTAAATTAAAACGCTTTAAAAATGCTATTAATCTAAAAAAAAAAAAAGTTTTGATTTGTTATAGAAAACTTCTAACAAGAAATTTTTAAGAGTATTAAAGTTAAAAAAAATGTAAATTTGCTAACAAGTCAATGATAAAGAATACCAAAGGTACATCAAACAACAAGTGTTATTTTATAATAGTAAAATATCTTTTATTTTATCACTCTATATTTTCTTAGGTTTATTAGGTCAGTGTAAAATACTTTTCTTATTTAACTTTTTTTTTTTTTACCTGAGTCAATGTAAACTTAGATCTACAGACGTAAATCAGTAGATTATGCATATATAACATGACATTAAACTGATCATATAATAAGGCAGGCAAGGCTCTTTAGCCTCGTTAAAGACATTCTTAAAAGAACAAAAAATCTGCTATAAAACTCCCAATTTAATTGTGGGTAATGTCAGGAAAGGCATACGGTTGTAATAATTGTTCCAACTTCCATAATGTCATATTTGCTTATTCAAATATGACATTAAGCTTCAATATGTCATACTTAAATTAGAAAATGACATGGAAAACTGTCCATAGCACACACATGTATAGTGCATATAGTATATGTAATTTATT
>NW_028324314.1:1485000-1515000 GCF_058129835.1 Hydra viridissima
GAAATAAAAATATATATTTAAAAAAAAATCATTGGTATTTTTATCATTTAATTTTAAGGACTTATTTAAGAAAATTACTATGTTTAAAAAGTTGTTGATCACTGGATATAAGTTTTTGAAACGAAAATTAGTGTTTGTAAGTATTATTACATTTAATTAATTGTAAATATTCTGAAACTTGAACTGTTTAAAAAAAATACTCTTAGTGTGACACTTAATTTTATAATTTTCAGCCAAATCATAATGATTAGGGGTGTCCAAAAAAAAAAATTTTGAGTTAAATGTTGCACAGTTTTAAATATTGTTTCTTTGATTGAAAAAAAACTTCTGTGAAAAATCTTAGGTGTTTTGGAAAATATTTAGAGGTTGCTCAAGGAAAATAAAAATTTACTGTATTAAAAGCATTCGCCGCAACAACAATATTTAAAAAACTTGAGTTATAGCTATAATATACAATTAATCATTTTCAAAAAATCCCTTAAATAATGCAAATAATATTCAAATGTTGCACTATTTACAAGATCAAAAGTTTAGTCTGTAGCAACAGTGGCATATGTCATCAAGATGCTTTTGCAGCAATCTAAAATGCGTTTTCTGTTGTCCTCAAAAACTTGTATTAGTTTTTGCAATGGATTGATTAAATGTGCTCATAAGAGCAACAGAACGCTCAGCAGTGTCATTGATAACTTTCACAGGTTTAACAATTGCTTTAGTATAACGAAATTCAGCAGTTTCCTCCCAGGTCTTTGGATCGGTTCCAGATAAAATGGTTACATCAAGACCAAGTGACTGCAAAGCAGTAGTAGATGATGATGTAACAAGCTCATGAAGTTGCTTCTTTTCCAACTTTTTTAATTCTGCTGCTGGACACTTTTTACCCCTGACACTCCAATCAGCTCCACTTTGAATCATAGCTTCAAGCAACAGGCACAATCCATGCTGGTACATAGATATGAGCAGCAATGATACAAAATTTGCACAAGTTGTTCTGTTCTTTCATAGTCAGCTTGAATTCATTTCTTAAGAGGTAAATCTTCATACAATAGATGACTTTAGCCATCCATCTAGCCATGTGATAAGCACCTGGCATGTGAAAGCGATACTTCTTGATGGCATAGTCTGATAACGGAAAACCCAAAATTAAAAGGCACAGCTCGATCATCTCTTTGTAGTTTTCTCTTGGTAAGTACGAAGAGTCATCTGATAAGAAAGGCTGCAGAAAGCAGCCAGCCTCTGATCTAAGTTGCTGAAGCTGTGGTTTAGCAAGATGGGCCTCATCTAATGGAGCGTAATTGGCTTGATTTATGCTTGGCCAACACTTCTGAAATCGTTCAAATAGAGCTATGTTGGGCCCACTGCTGGGTCCAAGCAAAACTGAGTATATTTCCCCAATAATTACTTCATGCATATGGTGACGGCAAGCAAAGTAGAGAAGATTTTTCTCCATCAACTTTTCTAGCAAGATGCACGCACCATTTTTGGAACCCGTGTTTGACGCTGTTGTGTCAAAACACAAAACAACAAAATAATTTGCAACATTCCATATGGTCAGTAACTGGAAGGTTTTGCTTGTGCCAGTCCAGTGCCAGATGATATCTTTACAATACCCAGTATTTTCTCCACATTATAACCAGTCACATCAATAGCAATTCTATCAACATTGGACTTTGGACTTTCATAGTTGGTGCTGTCTCTCGCCATCTTACCATCCCAGTGGATGACCATATGTTGTTTTTCACTTGACATAAATTTCTGCTGAATACGATTTTCAGTTGATGAACCGTGCATGATATGTTTGCGGCAGACTGTTGATCTTGATAATGATGTACTTTGGAGGTCCTCTCCACTTGCTCTAGCAATTGCAGCTGCCAATATAGTGAATTTTAGGTCAGATAAATTGATTCGATCAAGTGTGGATGATACATCTGGAGAAGACAAAATTTCATTGAGAATATGTGGCTTTTTATTTTTAGGACTTAGTTCACAGTCAGTTGATTGGGTTACTAGTTTTTTGTGATAAACCGGAATTTCTATTTCATAATCATCATTGTCATCAGGAATGTCACTGACTTCTGTTGCTTTGCTATCACTATCACAATCAAGAATAATGTGGCTACAGCTAGGGGTAAGGACAGCATTTGCTTTTTGTCTTCTCTCTTCCTCATTCTGCTTTCTTTTTGTTTCTGCTTGTTGGTGCTCTGCTGTTCGCTTTTCTTGTTGAATTTTACATCTTCTCCAGCCATCTTCATCATACAAGCATTCTTTTGGTCTTCCAGAAATATTTTATCTTCATCAATTTTAATTAGCTTGGTTGCATCCTTGTGTGAAATGTCAAACAGTAAATCTAATTTGATGCTAAAATCTTTCTCTCTAGCAATCTGTGACTTACTAGCTCTTCCTTTATTCTTTTTAACTAAATTATATTCATCAACACATGTTTTCACTCTTGATACAATATGAGGCTGGTAAGTCATTGGAATTCTGGCTTTTTTCCAGATGTGAGCTAAACCATTAGATGTTGCTTTTGTACTGACTGGAACTATTTGTTTCAATGCTTTGTGATAGTGGAAAAATGTCCTTAACACATCAACCATCATTGGAAGGACATTGTTTGGTAGGTTCTTCTCAGGTTGACCAATCAACCATATTGCAGTTCGATTACGTGTCAAAGGAAAATTTGAAGAACTTATCTTTTCACCCATTTTCAGCAACAAGCTAAAGTTAAATGATGCCAAATGAAACTCAACTTAAGAAACTAAATATTAATTTGCAAACATAATTTAAAATATGTGATCAATATTTCAATATGAATGTGATGAAATCATAAGTATTACAAAACTACAAACACTAAAGTAAGTTAAGTCACCTAATGATACTTAGCACTAAAAAACAAGATATTGGCATAACAGCTATAATTATTATTTTATAGGATTGAAATAAATAAGAACCTCAAAATCTTTAAATATTTCAGTTGTTCAGCAAAAAATTACAATTAATAAAAATGTTTTTCAATCAAAAATATCAGATGACATGATGGCTGCTTGTCACATGACCAAAGAAGTCAGCTCATAAAAGACAATGGCAAATTAAATTTGTTTAATATTTTATCTAAATTGAACATGGGATAAAATTAGGAAATTATTTAAGGCGTAATGCTGTTATTGTAAAACTAAAAGGCCATTGAGCAACCTCTAAACATTAATTTATTTTATATATCTTTTGCACAGTAACTTTTAATGCCAATTGGCACAAAATAAACTAGTGTGCATTTAGATCAGTGAAAAAATTTTTTTTCCAGTGGTTATGTGAACACCCCTAATAATGATACCCTTAGAATGCATAGATGTAAGGGTGCATGATGCTGTATGCTGTATGTCAGGAGCATCTCTTTCACTAATGATGATGCCCTTATATTATTAGGACTTCTCTTAATGAAAGTTAAGAAAATCCTTATGACAAAAGGTCCCATCACAATATACATAGATATTTTCAGGTGTGGAAAAAAAAAAAAATTTTTTTTGTTTATTTTCTTGTACTTATCTATACAGAAAACTTGTTCATCTCATTCATCAGTTTTTGTTCATCTTGTTCTCTTTTATGGACCAAATAATCAAAGCATGACTTCAACTCAACCATTTGCATTTGCTTCTCCAGCACCCTTACAATTCATATTTGTAATGGTGTATGATGCTTAGGGTGATCCTGCCGCCCTTATGTGCTCTGATTGAGCCTGACTTTTTTTTGTGGGTGAGGTTCATGATAAACAGTAAAAATCTGAAATTTTAAGAAAAATGGACAATCTTTAGTGGTAGCAGATTTCAATTGATTCTCATAATTTTTCAAAATTTGTTGATAATCAGGAGGAAAAACTTATAATTATCAGTATGAAACTACTAGAATGTAAATTGAAGTATTACATTATTCAATGGACCTTATTTTTCCCTTCTTGTACTCAATGTTTATTACAGAAAAAGATATTTATTTTAATTACAAAAGCAGTTGAACAGTTTTATACAAAATTGTCTTTTATTTTTCATTTGTGTTGTTTTTTGTTGTTATTTTACGGATATATTAATAACTTATTTCAAACTTTTTTTAGATAAAAATTAGAATATTGACAAATTAGGTGGGTAAAAATGGCTAAATCTAAAGACCCAAGATATTTCATACTAGAAACCATCCCTATTGAATTTGATAAGGATATACGATGATCAAGGTTACCAACTGCTTGTCAGTTGCTTTTAAGTTTTCTTGCACACTTTACTTCAAAATCTAAGAGAGATGCAGCAAATAAAACAGTTAATTCAATTCTACCATTTTATAATCAGACAAGAATACAAACAATTAAGTCTAATAAAATGGCAGAAGAAATCATAAAATCATTTGAGAAGTTAAAGAGTCTGTTAAAAATTGAGCATGCCTATAGAAACACTGTCAAGAATACTCAAAAAATTATTGAATTTAAAAACAAGCTAACAAAAACAATGAGGTTCTAGCCACATGATGTGCTAGATAAATTGGTTGATGCAGAGGATAAACAGTTTCTGATCAGCATGATGACTGATAGGACAGCATCCATAGACTCAGTTGATCTTAAGCGTAGTCTCGTGGAAGAAAAGTTACACGACAGAAAATTTGCTGAAAAAGAAATATAAAGAAAAAGAACGGCAATCAAATATCTTGAGATGTTTTAAAGAAAATTTAATGGAGATAGACGAAGGTTGTCTTAGATGTGTTTATGAAACAAAGCAGTGTTCTCACAAAAGAAGCTTGAAAACTGGCAAAACTGTGTTTATACCACATAATATTCTGAAATTACCTATAGTTATTGAAACAGCTGCTAGAAACAAAATTACACCTACTGCACTCAGTTCTTTATTCCACTCAATAACTTTTGCCATACAGGTGTATATATATATATATATATATATATATATATATATATATATATATATATATATATATATATATATATATATATATATATATATATATATTGATTAACATAGAAATTTCTTGTTTTGTTTGAAATATCACTTTCTCTAAGACGAAAGTTTTACTTTGGGTACTTACACTTTTAGTTAAATTTACTTTGGATCCAAAAGTATAATATTTCATCAATATTTTTACTCTTGCATTTTTTATTTTAAACCATTTAGGAACAAAATGGAGTGTGTGCAGACAATTGCTACCAAGATAAAGAGCTCCTGGAAATCTCCAAAAAATGGTCTTTTTCATTGGGATAGCAAGTTAATCAATTCACTTGACAAAAAAAATTTTAGGGAAGAAAGGCTTCGAGTTCTTCTTTCAGGTCCCTCTAAAATAAAACTTTGGCCAGTCAATTCATGTAAATTTAGGCACTAATGAACAATTTACATATTAGCATATTTATATGCTAATATTTAGCACTTTATACTTTATTTCTATTTAAAAAATATATATTTTTAGGTTGTTCAGGTGTAAAATTACTGGGTGTACCAGTGCTTTCATATAAACCCACCAAGAAGATGGGACCAGTGATTGCTAAAGCAACATATGAATTACTAGAAGATTGAAACTGCACAGATTGTGTGGCAGGCATGGTTTTTGATACAACAGCATCAAATACTGGGGCTATAACTGCAGACTGTGTTTCAATCCAAAATTTATTGAACAGGCCACTTCTATGGCTTGCTTGCCGACATCACATAGGAGAGATTATACTAACTCATGTATGGAACAGTTTAAAGATCGAGATTTCAAAAGGTCCTAATATCAATCTATTTTTAAGGTAATCTAATATGTTTATTATAATTTTTTACTATTGTTATTAAGTATTTAAAATTAAACTAACATCAGCGTTATAAGCAACAATATAATGAATGCATTGTTTGATTTTTAAATTTAAGAAAAACTTTGAACAACTGAATTGCCAAACTATTAAAGACTTAGACATCCCTCGAATATGTTTGTTGCATTTTGTTATATTCCATGGTGGCTCAGTGTACCTATATCTTCAATAGCTCCTACTAACGATTTAAATCTTTTTAATTTATTATTAGAGTATAAAGTTATTGATTTTAGTATTGCTAATGCTGCTCTGAAAGCTTTCAGCAATCGCATGTGGTATCTCACTGAGGAGTTAGCTCCACTGTCTTTATTTAATAATAACTTAGAGGACAAGCAGAGGTAAAAGATTGCAAATAAAATACTGTCACTAAAAAATTATGTAACATGAAATAACTTCAAAAAGAAAAGGGTCAGGGTTTGGTAAACCTATATTTCCAATGGTTCCTAAAAAGGCTGTGAATGATTTAACTGATTTTATTGGTGAAGACTCCCCAGTATTTTTCACCATACTAAATATAAATAGTAGTTTTCTCAGGGAACCGGTTACAGAATGGCATAAAAATGAAGATTTTTTAGCTTCCAAAAATGTGGTTTCTAGTTTATCTGTTGTAAACAATTCTGCTGAACGCGGAGTAAAGCTTTGTAGTGATTTTGAAGGAACTGCTAAGAAAGAAAATAAGTTCCAGAACATTATACAAGTTGTAGAAAACAACAGAAATATGTTGCCCAACCAAAGAAAAAGGCACTTAGAAGCAATCAGATAGTACATTAAATTCTGATTGGATTGTTTATTTTTTCTAATTTTCATTTAATAGAGTTACTCTTTTATGTTGTTACACCTTCAAATTTTAACATAACATTAAGTTTTTTGTTAACATTTGAACTTTATTTTATTTTTAAAACTTAATGGTAAAATTTTTGACTTTATAAACATTTAAATATATTTTAAACTCAATTTATCATAATTAATTTTCAGAATAGGTTCCAACATATATCAGATTAGTCTACCATTTTGCTATTAGACAGCATTTCACCAAAAACAAAGAGACTAACTGAAAATATGTTTGTGCTCTTTTCATTTGTGTAAAATAAATAACTGCTCCCTACCCTACTTTCCTCCCTAAATAGCACACCTAATTCTTAAACTTGTTTATTTGACTCTCTTTATACCAAAAAGCTTTTGATTTAAACTTTAAATCTGAATAAAATAAAAAGATATATTAGGTTGTCCAAGAGATTTGTATGCTAAAAATTGAAAATTTTCAATTTTTGCATACAATAAAATACTTTGATTGAAATCTGCTACCACTAAACATTGTCCAATTACTCTCAAATCTTTCCAAGCTTTTAGCTACAAATAACCTCCTCACCAAAAAAAAGTCAGGCTTGTTTACTCAAAAATTTAAAAATTGTGGGGCGGCAAGATCACCCTAATGATGCTGTATATGTATCAGAAGCATCACTATCACTGCTTAAAAGTCAGGTCTAGAAATAGGCCTAACAAAAGGAGAGTTCAAATAATAACAACTGTTAAGCCATATTTAATTGGTCATCAAGACTCCTAAAGTGAGTGAAGATGTATCAGGAGCATCACTGTCACTGCTTGAAATCAAGTCTAGAAGGTATAGCCTAACAACAGTACAGTTAATGATTAACAGGAATGGAACTTTTTAAAGAAACACAGGTCCTGTTCTTACACAGAGTATCAGTTAGGGTGGTCCAAAATGTGAAAAACAAAAAAAAAAGTTTTTTTATAATGTTCAAGTAGGCGATGTTCGTAGTAAAGTAAATCTTTTAATTGTTTAGAAATGAGATATGTTTCATTTTTGAAGTTACACTCTTTTATACACTGCACAATATTTTACATGTAGTTTTTAGTTTGTAAAGCTTTCAGAAAAATTATTATAATTATTGTTTTTACACATTTCCTAAAAAATTTTTCCAATTGTCAACTGAAAAGTTCGGAAAAAACTTGTTTTTCCCTCAATTATTTTGAGATAAATGACTCTTATCTTAGACAAAATAACAATCAAATCCATTTCACCAAACAGCACATTAAAAGTTTTGTAATAATGAATTATTAAGTAACATAGTATTAGGAAGAAAAGTTAAAAACATGGTGTGTACATATTTCACATGATTTTTTATACATCTTTTTGAAAGCTAAAGCCTCTAACAGGAATTTCTATCTTAAATAGAATACAAATGTTGGTATTCGCTGGAAATGCAGTATTAATCAAAACGATTGTAAGCTGTTTGCATAAAATAGGAATCTCTACTGCAAATCAAGAAATAATTAAAGCTGATAAAAATAACCCATTTAACGATTTAGAGGATGAAATTGATGCTTTGTGAAATCATGAACCAGATCTTTTACCAGAATTTATCATCACAGTTTCATTTAACTGAATTTTAACTGAAGTATTAGCAGTTTTTGACAGCAAAAAAAAAATTACTCATAAAAATGTTTTTGCTATCAAAATCTACTTAAGCATCAAAATTGGAAGAAAAAAAATTGGAATATCTTTAAAAAACTCAACTATTGATTGCATTACAAATGAGGAAGAAGTTCAGTTAGAATGTCTAAAGATTGAAGGAAGCATAGATTCATATTTTGCAAAAAATAAGAAGCAAACTATAATGAACCTGTTTAAAGTGAAATACTTTAAAGTTGTAAAAAACATAGTCTTAAGTATTCAAACACTTTTTTCCCTTGTTCTTCTACCTAAATTATGATTTTCATAAACCTATAAATATGAAAAAAATCTTTGGTCCCTTGCAAGTTTAAAACAACTGGCTTTTACTGTATATATAAATTAATTATTCAGATTTATACCAATTATGTCTAAATTACTAATATTATACTTTTCTCTATGTATTTAAGTACCTACATTCAGAGTAACAGGACCATCTACTTCTGCTTTTTCTGTTACACAAGTAATTGAATACATTGAAACACTGGTAACAAAGCAGTTATAAGATCCCAACTTTACTGTTACACCAATAACACTGTTTCCAAAACCTGATCCTTTTATAGTGATTGGTAAACCACCTGTTGATGCTCCTTGGTTAGGTAAAATTTTATCAACTGAAAGTTGATATCTGAAAGTAAGAAGTTACAAGAGATAATACAAAGAAAAAAAATATTGTTTAACATTTAGCATTTTGTAATTACAAAACACAATAAGTAATTTTCAATAAAATAATAAACGGCATGAAATAGCTTACAATTTATTATCTTACTCCATTACAAAAATTGAAAAGATATACACTTAAACACTTACTGAAATGTAATATTATTCATAGAATGACATTTTCCAAAACCATCCACAAAAACATCAACTTTTTGAAAACCAGCTTGAAGTTCACCTTAAGTTTTTTAAAAAAACTAATCATTTACAAACTGATGATTGATTGCACCAACTGATGATTGGTTGCATATAGTTTGCACAGACAAACTGCATGTTTGGTTAGTTATAATAACACATCATTTGCATAAAACTTAGAAATAAATAAAATTTACTTTAAATAAGTTTTCAAAATATTTTATAGCAGTATTGAAATTGTATGACTTAATTTTAATAGGAAGAAAGTGAAATTTATTCCAGATAAAGGGTATAAGGATTGCCTGTTGTATTTTTCTTAAAAAAACCATTTTTATTTACAAACGTTATTATACTATCTACCAATTTTTTATTATTTTCCTATTCTTTCCTATTATTTTTTAAAATTTTTTTTCTAGTACTTTATTAAGTAATTATATTTCCCTAATCTCGTTGCAAACTACAAAAATGACAAAATTTTACTTAAAAATTGTGACATCACAGCTGCTTCAATTTTATAATTGGATTAATGAGTATCTTTTTTTAACTATCATATCTTGGTGATTAACTTTACTTTGTGCAGAAGATATATATATTGCCTTAGCTAAAAACAAATCCACCATTTTGATAATAAAAAAGGTCCATGATGATAAAATGATGATAACGATAAAATGAAATAGTTTGTAATAATCTAATGAATTTGTAGAAGAGAAATACTTACCAACAGTACACATTACATTTGTAGCAGTTTGACTTGTAACAATACACTCCACTTCACCAATAAACACTTTCGTTTTGTTTACACACCCATTACAACTTATAGCAACATTTGTCCCATTTCGTCCCACTGATGGTGTTATTGCAAAACATTGGGGTGTAAATGCTGCAGAGTAATTATATCCACAGTTTCCACGTATTTTACACTTTGATACAATTCCATTAATTGATACAACAACCTGAAAACAAAGAAAAATAACACTTTTTAAAGCAATTTTAACCCTAAACCCTTTTGCACAAAACAGCATGTACAACACAATTTCTTAAAAGCCTTTAGCCACTTTACTTGAGGATTTGGCTCAGCAAGCTGAAGAAACTCTCCTGGTAGTGGTCCAAATAATATTCCACCATCTTGAATAGTTGCAACACTGCTCAAAACACCTTGGCCATGAACATTATCTATTAATAACTGCAACGGTTCTTTATCTCCTCCCCCAGAAAACCATTCAACTCTCCATTCGTAGCGTGAACAATTGGCAGAACCAGTTATAACAAACACAGTTTTGGGTATATAATCTTCTAGCGTTTTTTTTAAACTGACTGGATCCACATTGAGAGGAATGTCTAAAAACATTCAACAATAATAGCTAAAAATAGCCAAAGAAAGATAAAGTAATATAATAAATAAAATACCATAATATAATTTTGATAATGCTTGAAAGTAAATATTTGAAAGTAAAGAAAATATTATTTTTAAAGCAATTTTCTTTATTCAAAATAAAAAAAAAACAAATTTAAAAAATAAAATCATTTGAATAGTAAGAAAATAATTACCATTAGTTAAATATGTAATAATTACCATTAGTTAAAACAACTGTTCCATCATCTAATTTGTATGCAATCTTGAAAGTACCAGATAGCGGTGGAGAAGAAGATTGATATTTATATGCTGGAATTGGTTTTCCATCACTAATTGCTTGAAAAGCAAATGAGTTGTTCCCACAGTTATTAACAAACATTGAAACAGCCCATTTTCTCACTGCTGGGTTTCCAGTGGTATTGATTCCAGTTTTGTTATCAACCTTTAAAGTATCTACCCACATCCCAGGAGCACTATCAACACTATCAACTAAATAGATAGAAATAGTTCTAATTACAGATTTTCTTGATTTTCAATAATAAAAAAAAGTCAGTTTTCTTTTGGTTCTTCTTCATATCCCAGGAGCACTATCAATCCTATTGATTAGCTAAAGTTAAATAGTTCTAGTTTTTGAATTTCAGTAATAAAAACAAGGACAATAAAGTAAGGAGAATGCAACATTTAATAAAGAATTCAACTTATTTTTAAAATAATGTGATGAGAACAATCTTTAAAAACAAAAATCTTCTTTGGCATTTCTTTCAAAATAATAGCACTTTGTTACTTTAGCACATTACTCACCAACTCTCGGCATGTTTGCAATCCACACTTCATCCACAAAAATTGGAATTGATACATCTTGAGAAGGATCACGAACAAGTTGTATAGAAATCACATATACAGGAGAATATTTAACATACCAACTTTCAGCTGTTATGGAGTCTTTCATGTTCATACAACCCATTCCTCTATTGTCAACATTAAATTGGTAATTCCTTGTCATTACAGCTGTTGAACCATCAGTTTTTTGATAAGACAATTGTAAATTAATAGTGATTGTTAACACACCACGAACAAAGAAGCACAACTATAACATATACTAAATCGCATTAAAATGTTATCATCCAAATACAACAAGATCCAAATCACCAAATAAATACAAAAAAACTACTTAGGTTTAAAAGTAAGTTTTTATCATTTAAATTAACTGAAATGAGAAACATACAATTAAGAACTAAATATGAATATTGAATATTGTAAATAAGTATGAAATCTTAAAAACTTGTAGAGATATAATATTTCATGCACAACTTTAACAGATCTAGATGTTCTAAATTTATGCTTACATATTGATGTATAAATATATTGATTGACGACTTTTTAGTACCATCATCAGCTACAGTTTGATCAGCATAAAATATTATTAACTCTTTAGAAAGTTGAAGCATGCGACGACCACAAAAAGGACGCTGGTTTTCTATACGAATGCCATACTCTTGACCTCCAATTATCTTATCAAACTCATAGCCCTCAGAATAAAACACATTTGCTCCTGAAATATCAAATAATAATTGCTGTGGAATAAACAAACAAATAAAAAAATGCTAATAAGAGAAAATATCAGAGCATATATGCAAACAACTTTTGATAATGAAAAAAAATTTCTATATTAACAAATAAGATTTAAAATTTTAAAAATAAAAAGTTATCATATTAAGTATATTAAAAATTTCATAACCTCTTTTTTAAACATTAAAACTGATGATCAAACATCGAAACTATAATTGGGTGGAATTAAGTGTTCTATTATATATATATATTTACTCTGAGTTAAGATATAAAACGTAATTAAACTTTTAATTTCCAAACAAAATTTCCAGTTAACAGCATTTGGAAAAACAAATCATATCTTCCTGCTTGGTATCATTCAAGCTTTTGATCAATTTTAGTTTGAAAAAAAATTGAAAAAAACTTTATACAGATTGACTATAAACAATAAGCAAAATATTTCACCCAGTTTAACATTTGAATTGTCATAAAAATGGAGTATTTTAGAATGTTTCTTTGTATTGTGCATAACTGTAGATGATTGTCTTTAAGATTAATAATAAATTCAAAAAAATTATTATACCATTAGTTGAGGAAAATGAGCAATTTTCTGAGAAGATGTCTGCTTTTAAAATGCTTTCAATATCTGTGAAAGATTTATTTACTGAGAATGGCCTAGTGATGCGGTCTTCTAATGCAAACAAAATTTGGCTGCTTGCATTTAGTTTGCTAACATCAATTATCTAAAAAAATATACTTTACAAGTAATAAAACAGACTACAAACTATTGGTAAAAGTTTTAACATACCAACAAAAGCAATAACAATAATAAAAATGTCAGTAATAATATTACAGACATCCCCTGTTATACTTTAGTATTTCATTGGTGTATAGGTCTTGAGTAAAACTTAACAGACTGATCTATAATCATCTCTACTTCTAACAAACATAAAAGTTAATTTAAAACATCAATACCAAGATACCATTGTAATTTAATGCATGTAATGCATTAGAGCATAAACTAGATAAAAAAATACATATCTTATAAGTAGTTTATGTTAATAATTAATATTTGCCTTTCTGTTTTCTTTTCTTTTTTTTTTTATAATAATTCATTTTAATTAGCAACTGATTTTTTTTTAGCAACAATCGCTGTTCAAATAGACTAACATACAAAAGATTCTATTTACATAAGTATGAACAAGCCCACCATAGCCAAAAAGAAGTTCTACCAGTGCTGATGATGGTATAAGTATATTATAATTAATGCAAGTTTTTTATATAGAGGCAGAATCAACTAAATGTATAACACCCAAAAAAGTATTTCAAATACAGTAAATGTATTTGAAATACTGCACATCACTGCTAGCATCCAGTACTCACAGCATTACTAAAAATGTGTTTACCTGTATTTCTGGTTTGTAATCAGAATATATTGTTAAATTTTGAATTTCATTGAACACATTATCTACATCAGCATTACTTAGATTAGTTTTATATCCTAGCAACCCAACCTCCAGCTGATATTCACCACCATAATCTGCTAAATAAGCTTTGAAAAAATATTCTCGATCACTTCTCATAAACATCTTTGCAGATTTTTGCTCTGGATACCTGAAGTAAGAGGTACCTGTCCAAGCGTTGCACCAAGCAACTTTTACCTAAAGAGATAAAAGTATTCATACAAGTAGAATCTTGATATAGTGAACAACCAGATATAACAAACACCTTGATGTAACAAACTAAACTCTTCTCTCCTGGCTTAACTCTTATGTAACATTCCACATAAAAACTTTGATATATTGAATAATGATAAAATCATATAACGTTTACCATTTTTGTGGTTGACATATTTGAAGGAGAGTCACTGATTTCTAAAAAGCTTAAATCATCAGCATTTATTATAATATGGTAAAAGCCATCTTGTGGTGGTCGCAAAAATCCTGTAACTCTTGCTCCAATGCTATTATATCGTGATGCTAGAAACATAATTTTGCTATAAATCTGCAGTGCCAAATCAGATGTGTTTTGGACAACTGGAACTGGATATGTTTGGTTATATTTGTTTTTTACATCTGCCACATTATAACTTACAACTGGCCAGATTTCAGCATCATAGCCACGCCCACCTTAACAAAAATGTAATTAGGTTTCTAACATTGACAAGGTACCTATCAAAAAATAAAATGACAAAAATTTTCTTTACAAATATCTCATACATTTATACTGATTTTTTTTATTACTGATGTCTTTACGAATTTCTCATACATTTATACTGCATAGTTTTTCAAAAATATCTTTCAAAAATCATTACAAAAAATCACTAATACATTTTGATGATTGCTTTTTTTTTTTACTGGTAAAAATTAACTCCAAAACATCCTTGGACATTCTAGCACTTTACACAATGAAATTACATGAAGCCATATCCCTTTTTGGCTCTTTCTGACTAGATTGTTAGATATACATCATAAGCGTTTAACAATATTGTTAAAAAATCAAACTACTATCAGATGCTTTAGCGCAAGTCTTAAAATAATCTTGGTTTACATTACTTTTCTTATTGTGTTATTTCTAAGAGAAAAAAGAAGGAAAATATCACCTGGGAATATATCACCAGTTTGGTATGTTCCATTGAGTGGCCCTGTTTGGCATTTTATTACTGTATCATTAACTGACAACACTGTGCAATCAACTCCGTGAACTTTAACTTTCACATTATCTTCGATATTTCCAAAGAATCTTCCAGTGATTGTGATAACAGTTCCTCCTTCTGTACTGCCACTTCTTGGCAGTATAGTTTCAATTTCTTGATTAAAAAAAAGTAAATAAATCTAATAATATTGTATCATACTATTTTAAAATCATTTAAAGACGATAAATAAAAAGTTAAACTTTTAGTTATGAAGTTTTCCTAAAAATATTTCAATTCTAATGGTGCATTCCTAGGACAAGAAAACTCTTTAAAAATCCTATAGAACTTCTACAATCTTTTGAGACTCTATAGAAGTTTTTAAGATTCATATAACTTTGTATAGACTTTTTAAACATTACAGACTTTTTTTATCCTGGGGTGTAACAGAAGAGCTGCACACTTAGTTTTTGAGGGTTAATTTAAAAAAATAAGAAATGCAAGTTTTTAGGTTCTTTTAAATTTCCTTTTTAAAAAATATTTGATAATTACTAATTTATAGCTAGACCAATATTATATATCACAAATAGAACTTTTAAAATACAAATAATCAGGTTTTTTCATCATATAAAAAACTTTCTCCACATTTTCTTTAGTTTTTTTTAAAAAAGAAAATTCTAAAAAATGGTTAACCTGCAAAAGTTTGATAGTTGTAAATATAATCATTTTGATCAACCATTATTGAAGATTTTTCACGTGTTGAGCGACCAGCTGAATTGCTTACGATGAAAGAAGATCTCCAGGAGCCTTAACAAAAAGCAAAAAAGAAAACATCAAACAAAGATCTTTTGAGTACTTAAAAAGCTTTCAGTATTTTTAGAATAGGCTTTTTAGCAGTAATGTGCATACTAGAAAGGCTGTAGTGAATTAAACCTGCATGATAACTTACTGCCTGCATTATAACTTTAAAACATTTTATTGCTTTTTATGGCCCAAAAAACGGTGAAAAACAAAGCACAACAATTCAAACCAGTTCCTATTGAAGTTTAATGTTTGAAGCACTGTTTTTAACACTTTGTGTTCCAAAACTTTTTTTATGAGGTTTTGAATTTACTTTGTGCGTTTTGTATTACATAAACTTGTACCTGTTTTCTTAAAAATCGTTATTTATAAAATTTACAGCCTTCCATCAAGCTCTACAACAAACCCATTTTTAAACTTTCAAATCCTGTTAAAAAAATTAAAAACGCAGACATCATTTTAATCCAAAATAAGAAAATTATTTTTAACAATTTTTTGTCATAGTTTTCCTCAAAAAGCAAAACCACTTGATTACTTGGTTTCACCTAAACTGATATATCTTTAAACTGACAACATCAATCTATTTTTTTTAACTAAAAATTGTAATATTATAAATTTGACCTACAATTTTATTTTCAAACTTCAATCTCTTTTAAGCATTTCTGATTTTTATTAAATCTTTATCTAAGTTCAATATGGGAAATTACAAAAGTAGGTCTTAATACCAGTAACCAGTTTCCCATTTCTTTCCATTTCAACTTGAAGAAGTGTTAGAATAAAAGAACTTGTGAAGGGAAAGAAGAGATTTTCACAGAATATATATATTCACTGAAATGAATGGTAAACCTTAAACCAACAACAGTGGGATTTTTTTACTTAAGGAAATTAATTGGTAAGAGAGAGAACCAATGTCACTAATTACAGCACATTTGATAATTCAATTCATCACCCACTATCATTGTCAGTAAAAACAGAACTTATTTTTCTTTTTTATTTGATACTTTTTGGCATTTTTTTTCTCTTTCAATAATACTCTTCACTCAAGAAATTTAACTTAAACATGTTCTTACCAGTGTTAAAGATTTTAACCAAACTAACGATTTCAAATGATTGATTATTTCCCATCAAAACTTTAGTTAAAAAGCAAATAAATATCTTTTTTTGTCCCATAACTACTAATATTAACAACATGCAATTAAAAAAACTTCTTTAGAAGAGTTTTTGAGCTTACCAACAGTCTTTATTTTTGGTGAGCACATCACCCAGCCATCATACCACCAATAAAATGGAGTCAGGTCAATAACACCAATGCTGAATAACAAAGTAAAAAAATTTTAAAAAAATAAAATTTCCTAAACATATATCAAAATTAAAAAAACAAATAAAAATATATACAGCTCGTTGGTTTCAGGATCGAAAGGTTCACATATGTCATTCCCAACAAACATTCTTAAAAAAAATAAAAATATTTCAGGATAAAAAACAAACACCTACATAGTAGGTTGGTATATACAGAATCTGTATTAAAGAAGTACTTAAATATTTTTCTCAATAATCTCTTTCTTGACTAAAAATTAATCAAGACCTAAAAAACTAGAAACAAAAAATACTTTGAGATTTCATTGTTGTTAGGATCAAAATCTGCAGATAATCTGCTGATTTGTTTTGTAAAAATAACACCTTCCAGACGCACTGTCTCACCTAAAATCAGAAAGTTAGCATTCATTCTATTAATCTTTAAGACATAAGCAGTTTTTTGTTTGATAAGCAAAAATAAAACTAAATTACTCAACTAGTGCAAATAATTAATAGATAATTTATACTTTAAATTGAGAATGAAATTTGTTTCAAAGTGAAAATGCAAACTTTTTTAAAGAACAACACATTCAAATATAGAAAATGTTTCATAAAATGGTATTACGAGTTTGATTAGAGATTTTACTTTTTTAATATTAGTATCTACCTTTTTTTTCACTAACTATTTGTTACTATAAACTTAATCATATTTATGTAATATTATGTAAAAGCACTACAAATGTACAGTGATCCATGTAAAATTAAACTGTACAAAGAAAAAAAAAGTGTTTGTTTATATTATGATATGCACTATGGATGTACAGTGATCAGTTTAAAACGTAATGATATAGGAAAGAAAATGATACCAGGTAAACCAGCTGATGGTGTAACTTTTTTTAATTTCGGAGTACACCCATCTCGACGCTGAAATACATGCAGAAATAAAAGAGGTATAAAATTTTGCAGCAAAATTACTTTTTCTGTAATAAAAAAATTTTGCTAAAATTAACTTATAATTACATGTGTGTGTATATATATATATATATATATATATATACATATATATATATATATATATATATATATATATATATATATATATATATATATATATATATATATATATATATATATATATATATATATATATATATATATATGAGAGAGAGAGAGAATATAATCCTTACATAGAAATTAATTTTTGGTGAAGAAACCTCCACTCCATTTACAAGTACAGTGAGGAAGTAATCAAATGTAGATTCATCAGAAGTTTTTCTTAAAAACATTGTTTATTATAGAGAATGTTGGACAACAACTAACATCAGCATTATATTATCATCATAACTATTATCAAAGACTCAAAAGTCAAACATACTTTTAGCTAGCTGGACCAAGTAAAGCTATTTAGCTATGTTATTTTTTATTTAAAATTTACTAAAGCTATTTACCTTGTTTCACAGCTTAAAATTTCATGGCTGGAGGCTGTATTGATAATATCACAATAGTTTACCACATAAGAAACAGTATTTGTTAACATCACAACAACTGTATTAGTTGATTGATCAGGAAATTCTAAAATGTAAGAAATTTTTCATTTTTATTATTCATAAGAAATTTCATTACTCAAACAACAACATGATTACTGATTCGAAGAAAGTTGAATCAATAAACTTATTAAGGCCAATTTAGATAAGACTTTGCGTTTATATAAATATGGTTTTTAAAGTGTTTTTGGTTACATTTTGATATTTTTTGTCTACTTGAATAAATTTATTCAGATTTGAAAGCCTAATTCAAAAAACCCTTTTTCACCTTCACACTGATTTTTAAATGTGACAGCAAACAACAATCCTTCAACACTCACCAAAGTTTCTTTTTTTTTTTTTTTTTTTTTTGTAGATTTAGATCTGTTTCCAGAAGGCCAATCTTCAGCTCTTCTGGTGTGTGAGTTTTCAACCATTTTTGTGTGCACATTTTCTTGTAAACGTGATCAGAGTTTTGCTGAATCTATGACCATGAGACAATGTATAAATCTGATTCAATCCAATTTATGAGACCATGTATAAGTCCAACCAGAACTATACATGGTCTCATAAAGAGGCTTCAAGACCTTGCTCAAAATGTCATCTTGCTACAACTATGTACTTGCCTAGGTTCATCCTTATCACAAATATGTAGCTCGGTAACCTCTTCATACGACACACCTTGCAAAACCATTACAGATGCCAGATGATCTCCCTAAATTCATTGAACTTGTGATGCCACTCGAGACTCCATATGCATTAGGGTGGAGAGATTTTCAGAGCAAAAAAGGTTTAAATTCATATTACCTGAGGCGCAAAAAGTTGCATATTAAAAAAGTAGGAAAGTATTTTTTTCTTCTGGTTTATATGACTTCTTCAGCTTCCTTAATGGGATTGAATTTCAAAATAAAATTGATTCATTTTAATGTTCATATTCTTTTTAGTCTACTTAAGTTTTGATGCCATTTAACTTCGTAGAAAATTGACTTCTAGACGTAGAATTCACAGTAAAGCACGAAAAAAATTTTTCTTCTTTCGAAAAAAGGAAAAAATAAGAAAAATTGGTTTCTACTTTCACGGCACACGTTGCTAAGGACATCAACGCTAATCCATTGCTCATAGCAACAGCATATTTAATATGTAATATAGCTTGAATTACAACAAATTAACGCAACTGTAAAAATATTTATGATTCTGAGAAATAATGAAACCAAGAACAGTATTTATTAAGACATGTTGGGTGAGCCCCACTATCAATAAGAAAGAGAGGGGCCACGCCCGACATGCAATTGCAACCATAATCTATGCTTGCTACTGCATGCTTTCGATAAATGTGTTTAAGGTTTTTTTCTCTTTTTAAAACTTGTACTTTTAATAATTTTACTATTTCTTTCAAAAAATATTGATATCTGTATACTTTAAATAGTTGTGTTAACAATTAGGAAAAAAAAAAAGTTGTTGGTAAAATTGGATGCTGACCGGTGAAAAACATCAATTCGGTTTAATTTAAAATTGTTCGGTTTTAAAAACTTTTATTTGATTACTAAAATATCTTTTTATATTTCAACGAATAAAAAATGAAATGAAACAGTTTTTAAAATCACCAGGAGGGTCGCCAATAGTGTAACTAGTGTAACTAAGGGGTAAAACTGTTGTAACTTTTCCATAGAAAACTTTTAGATTACTTTTATAAAGTTTCCTATGGGGCCCTAATTTATTGTTCACTTAAATAAATTTAATGTTCAGAATGTTTTTTGTTAAAAAAAAAGTTTCAGGACTTCTTTTATTTAAAAAACCTCTCAAAAAATTTTAAAGAAACGAGGCTCCCATTACCTCACAAACTCACATTACACACCCTATTAACGTAATTATGTGCAAGGTCATTCTTTGAAGGCACCTTACCTGGGCGACGGAAAACTCTCGTAAAAAAATTACAAATTGAATGTGGTAGAACCCATTGGGCAAAAGACGTCTCTAGATCATCTAAGATTTCTCTAATTTGTATCTATCATTGATGCCTGTATTTTAGACGTATATTAGACATCGAAAAAAGGTCTAACTTCAGTGATTCTATTTATATCCAATTTTAACGCATATTAGATGTATAAACAAGATTAAACATAGATATCTCTTTTCGGTAAAATATAGATGTATTTAAAATATCTTCCATAGATCAGTTAAACAGAAAGAAGAAATTTTAACTAAAGACAAAATTGATTTTACAGAACGATTATTATAAATGACCGCCGTTTAAGAAACGTGCATGGCGGAAACTTGTTTCTAGAAAGGAATAAAAGTTTATACATAGCTAAGTTTACACTAACCTATGAACGACATAAGTCATAATGATAATGATTGTTAATGAGTTTTTAATAATAAAATTACATGCTATTATAAATTACTTGCTAATATAACGACGAAACATTTTTATGGTTTCAGTGCATAACATTTTAATAAAATCACTTCATGATCTGAAAGATAAGAACGTTATTCTTAAGTTGATATTTTTATTTGTGCATATTTTATTTGTGCATTAAAATGTAATTTTAATATAAATGTGTATTTTTATAGTAATATATGGTGTTTTTAATAACGCCAAAAGCTGCTTTAGTGGTTGGCTGTGTACATAACCTTTTCATAGAGAAAAACAGTTAAAAACAACAGTGAGAGGAAGGAGTTTTTAGAAGTTTGACTGGTGTGAGTTATTTGCCTTTTTTTTTTCTTGAAATAAGAACAATTTTTATCTAGATACAATTATGCCCTTTACAAAAAGTTCATACCAACAACGACGTCGTAGATTCAAAAGGAATAGAAGATAATTATTTGGTAAAGGGCATCATTTTAGATATATAAAAGATGCGTAATATACGTCTATTTTATTTATTTTTTATTGTATAAAATGCATCTGAAAGACGTCTATAAGATAGACGTCTACTTAGCGTTCATTCACGACGTGAATTTTAGATATCTTTTAAACCAATTCTCAGATGGATATTAGATACATTTTAGATATCTTTTTGCCTGCTGGGAAGGAGCTTGTAAATCTTGGAATGATAACATAATGGAAGTATCGAAAAAAAATCTCAGTCCGGAACCAACCCAGCAAGCACACAACGTTGAAACAACGTTGAAAAAACGTTGATCAACGTTATTTCAACGTTATTTCAACGTTGTTTCAACGTTGTGTGCTTGCTGGGAAGCAAGTCAACGCCATTAAGGGCATTCGGTTTTAAAAAACTGTTACAACTCTTCCCTAATGTCCTATTTAAATTTTAAAAAATGGCATTATGGAAACCACCAAACCACCCAAATGTGGAACTCGAGAGGTGAGGCGTAAAAAAAAGGTAACAAAGAAAACCAAGCATTTCATTTAAAAATCCCTCAGACAGAATTTTTTATTTATTTCAATGAATTTATAAAGTGTTTTTTAATTTCAAATCTAGGTAAGTCACACTGAGATGTTAGCTTAGCTCGAATGACTCCAACTCTTGCTTTACAACCATAAACTGATGTAGAAGTATTTGATACAATCTTTATGCATCATTCTACTGCTTGAGTGTGGCAAGGCATCTTCGCAATATCAATTGTAATCTCCAGCATTTAAACTCAGATTTGGCATTTTAACCGTTCGAATAGTCATCCGGTTATCATGGGATTCTCTAAATTTGAAAATTCATCTTAAACCTTAAACTTAAATCTTCTTAAGTTACAAGGCAATATGCATTCTTTTATCCACTAACACAGCCAGCAAAATATCTTTAGGATGACAGAAATAGGCATTTCTTAGGTATGGTAAATAAATCTTGTGTCTCATGTTTGTTTTATAAGAAACAAGATTTTTTTACCATTCCAAAGAAATGATTGGATCCATACATACAAGTTGGTTTCATTTTTATTTCAAACCAGCTGGCAGAGTATATTTTAACAACATACTTGGTCAAAATTTTGAGATCTAATGATGGATTTATTGTGGATACAAATAACCTTAAAATTCTGTTGGCTGTTGTTGACCAAAGTAAATATGAGATCTTTCCAGGATCTGTCAGTCACAAAGATATTGATGTATTACCTCATGAGATTGCATTACAAATGTCAAAAAGATATTTCTGATCAGCACTTTACAGTACAATTCTTTTGGATTTTTGGAAGTTATTTTGGAAGTTCCACTTCAAATAGGTTTATATTAAATAACTGTTAGTTTCTCACAGTTTCCAATTATTTCCAAATATTTTTCCAATTTTTCAACCTTTGAATTCTGTAGGATGATTTGTTTTCTCATCTAGATGCTGTTTTAGATGGCGGAAAGAGGTGGGTAATTTTTTTATCAACATTACCGGTTGCCATTCTATGAACTGTTCTCTGATCCACAAGAAAGTACCTTTTCCTTATACAAACTTTAACTTTGCAATGACACTCAATAAAAGAAGCATACATCAAACATAGCTATTTTACATATTTTTTAAACATGGTCGCCTTGTCTTGTAACTTAAGAAGATTCTTTTTTCCAGACAATCAAACACAAAATTCGTTGATCGGAAATTATTGGAATGGATGCTTTGTTCCATATACCTTTCAACTCTTGCAGCACAATATTTGATAAATCCCTCACCGATGGATCTTTTCCATTAGCATTCACCTTTAAGAACAGCCTACAAATATGAAAATGTTTCATAAGATCTGCTTTTGTAGGAAGAACATTCTTCTCGAATTCCTTTTAAACCAAAAACCATACAAAACCATTCCTTACGAGTTTTAGGCATCTCTATCTGATATCAATATTTTAAAATCTCTTAAAAAAAAGCAAATGTCAATAATAGATAAACTAAAATGTGGATAAATTAGTTGCAATTATTTGAATTTCTTTGCATTTTAAACAATTTGACTTGTGCACGCATGTTTTCACAATAGACGACGTCTATTTTCGATAAAAATGTCATTTTTGAAGGTAAAGAAAAGCATGAAGAACTCTCAGCTAAATTAAAAAAGAAAGTTCGGCTCTTTTTTTATTCACCTAATTCTAATTTCTTTGTAAATCGCTCCACCCTAATGTTGCAATACACGTTGTATGCGTACCGCTAAGCCAGTATTTTAGCCCTGGTTCTCTTGAGGTCCCTAAGAGATGAAGTATGTAAATGACCAGTGTATCTTCGTTAAAACCCCATCTTTAAATTTGTTTTGATAACGCGGGACATACAAATTCGGGATAAAATTATGTATATGGAGAAGATTTCAGAATTTTGTTACGGCTTTGAGTACCTCTGGAGTTCGTGCAGTTCGTGTGCGACAACTCTTTTGCTGATCTTCAATACCTTTAACATCCACAAACAGACTTGTAGTGCAATATGCAAACTGACGACTAATACCCAAAGATTTTAAATTATTGAGAATGTCTTCAGGCATTTTCCCAAATATATCTATTTCAAATTCAGCAAAAACAGGTTATCACTACACTTCGTTTAATATGAGTTTTCTAAATTGTTATAAAACTGTTCATGAGTGTTGATTATCCAAATAACCTTAATAGCGGTTTTCCCAATTTGTTTAGATTTCAATATTCACTGAGTTTAAATAACATCGTTTGTGGTAGGTCTAGGTATATGATGATTGCAATATTCAGTCCATTTTAGTAAAAAATTGAAAGGTTGAAAAAAGGAAAAAAGTTTTAAAACCTAAGAAAAAATCCCTCGAAATTAAAAAAAAAAAAAAACCATTTGAGAAAAAGAGCGTCAGCAAATGAGGATACTTAGATACACACATCCCATCCTCAATCACAAAATGCAAGCGTTTTTTGTAACCATACTCAATTTCTCCATGTAGCATTTTGAAATAAGAAAACTGGGAGGTGGAATGAAATTTCCTGTGAAAGTCGACAAAATTATGAAAGATTTTTGAGGTTTTTTCAACGATCATTGTTGGTCATTGGGTTGGGTTCTTTACTTAGATACACACATCAGATCCTCAATCACAAAATCCAAGCGTTTTTTGTATCAATGCTCTATTCCCCCATGTAGCACTTTCAAATAAGGGAATTAAAATGAGAGAACTGGGAATTAAAATGAAAGTTTTGGTGTAAGTATAGTTACTTAATGACCAACAATCATCATTAAAGTTGGTTTTTCGTTGGTCAGCTGGTTTTAACATTTTGTACGTGTCACACAATGTTTACTTTTACCTAGGGGGTAGCGAACAACCATATTGAAACTTCTATTTGCATCTGCATATTGCGTAAATCTTTACAAAGTGTAAATAAAATCTGTGTTCATGCATAAATGTTGCATATATTCACGCAACTGAAGTTCAGGACTTCAGCTGCTTGTAATCGGATACAAAAAAGGGTCTTTTTTGTTAACAACACGTCGAACATTCTTAATAAAAAAACTAAAAATAATACCTTTGCCGAAAATTTTAATGGTAGTACCCCCTGCCATGCTTCCGCAATTCGGTTGAATTGAGTAAACGCCGGGTGTTGCTGTAACTAAAGTATTGAAATTACATCAGTATCATTTTGAAAAACTTTTCATTTCTCTCCTGAACATTAGTCTTCTTAGCTTCTTTATTAAGCTTTTTTTTTAAAGTTTAGGAGACGAATAATGAGTATTTATGTTAATCTATGTTAATATATGTTAAGATATGTTAATAAATGTTAATATATGTTAAGCTTGGAAAAGGAATGAAGAGTATTTTACTCTTACTCAAAGAGGTTGGATTACATTATACTATTTTTCTTTTTTTCTTTTTTGTTTTTACTATAAACTTAACTTTTCTAAATTTCGAAAAATGGTTATTCAACGTAGATTGGTGTTTAACTAAATTTTTATTATTATTATTACTATTATATTATTGGCCATTTCGAAAAAAGGCATTGAAAGAGTTTGTGTTTAGCAAACAATAAGCTCAAAAAATTGGTACCTACCAATAACCGGAGATCCTTGGACAAGTAAAAGAAGGAAGCAGATATTAGTTTCCAAGCTTTTCATTATCGCTTTTTCATTTGATTCTATTCTTATATTTATTCTTCTAGACGCCTTCAAAAATGTGCTAACATACTATCATTTTTTTGTAATGAGCAGTTTTAACAAAAGTAACTAACGTTTATTGGTTCATTAAGAATTCTTCGTCAATATCTTCCGTCTCATTAAAATGGTGACGCAAACTTTTCTCCAACATTCAATCAACGTTGATTCAAGCAAATTTGATCCATGCAAATGTATTCGAGCGAAAATATCTTATTCGCTATCAATACTAAATATTTAATGATGGACGTGCAGTTAATGAAAATTGAAGTCTGAGTTTCTCACGTAACAAAATAATTAAGTTGCTGTATGAAGACAATTATTAAAAATGAAAATAAAATCTTCTAACTTAAAATTCAAAGTGTGACTAAAAATTCTGGAAAATTCTAAATAATTCAAGTATTGTAAAGCAACGTTGTTTGGAAGTAATACTCTCATTAAAACGTTTAAACTTATGAGCTACGAATAGGTTGATCAGTTAAGTCAAAAATTGTCGCGAGTCGAGATCATTGATTTGTGAGACGTTTCTTGCATATGTTTGGTCAATCTCGTATTATATCAGAAACATTGTCGTCGCGAATCACAAGGCTGTAAAATGGCTTCACTATCTGTGTCACATCTAGCTGACTCATTCCTTTTAGAATAAGAAAAAAATCTTGTAACCCAAATTCTAGCCTCAATGAAAAAAACTATATCAAACTTATATCAAATTATAATCCAAATGCCTAAATGGAGAGAGGAGGGGGTGAGCGCAGGGAAGTGGAACTTTTGCCTTCAATCTCACTTTGAAAGAGGGGCCCACAATTTAGAGTGATGAAAAAAAAGCCTTCTTTAGACTTTTTTTTTCAGGACTTGTTGATTGCTGTTCTTTTAACGGATGGATTATTGTTTTTCTTAGCAATATTAGATAAGATTGTTAAGTGAAGCTAAAACTTGGGTTGCAAATAAGAGTAAAGATTTTATTCTTATCGTAAAAAGAATGATTTACAACCGTCAGCCGGATGTAACCAAATAGGGAAAAAATACGTAGTAAATGATATTGTTTTTCTTAGCAATATTAGATAAGATTGTTAAGTGAAGCTAAAACTTGGGTTGCAAATAAGAGTAAAGATTTTATTCTTATCGTAAAAAGAATGATTTACAACCGTCAGCCGGATGTAACCAAATAGGGAAAAAATACGTAGTAAATGATATTGTTTTTCTTAGCAATATTAGATAAGATTGTTAAGTGAAGCTAAAACTTGGGTTGCAAATAAGAGTAAAGATTTTATTCTTATCGTAAAAAGAATGATTTACAACCGTCAGCCGGATGTAACAAAAGAATGAAGCCGTTATTTTGCTACCTCGTATTCGCCATAAAAAAGAAAAAGTTAAGCCCACAAAACGGTTCTGCAAGAAGAGTGTCAACTACACTGCGACCATTTTCTATAGACGCATGTAAAACTTAGCGGATTTACAGTGTTACAGTGGTAATAAAATTGTTCTAATGGTACTTTTGAATAAGTATATGTAAGAAAACAATGGTCCATTATGCATTTAATTATTAACTATCTTGATTGTATAAAAATAATTAAATTTTTAATATTCACGTGGCAATTTTCTATAGACGCACTAAAGTTTTTACGAGTTTTGTCGCAAATTTCTTATATTCTGTAGTATTTTTTATTTTGTGAGTCGAAATTAAGTTGAACTTAACCAAATGCCGAAAGGAAAGGTCCTTACCAATATTGAAAAAGGTCAAATATTGGCTTATCATCGAGAAAAAGTTCCAAATCGAGAAATTGCTAGAAGATTGAAGAGATCAGATCACGTTATCCGTAATTTCTTGAAAAATCCAACAGATTATGCAACAATCAAGAGGAAACCAAAGAAATCTAAGGTTTCAGACCGTGAAAAACGCAGGATTGTTCGACTCGCATCAAATTCATCAAAAAGTTTGAAAACAATTAAGTCAGATTTGGGTTTAAATGTTTGCAAGGAGACGATTAGGAAAGTTCTCAAAGACAGCCCACACATTGTAAGATCAAAAATGAATAAAGCACCAAATTTGAAGCCTGTTCACAAACAGAAACGGATGGAATTCGCCCGCGAAAACATGGCACGCGATTGGGAACAAGTAAGAAATTTTAGATTAAATTCTCATAAATGCCTGAGATGTCTAAATAGCTGAATATTTTTGTTTTCAATACCAGGTGATTTTTTTGGACGAGAAAAAGTTTAATCTTAATGGGCCTGATGGTTTTAGTGGCTACTGGCGTGATTTGAGGAGAGAACCCAAATATTTTTCGACAAGGAATTTTGGTGGTGGATCTTTGATGGTTTGGCTTGGGTTTTGTGCAACAGGAAAGTTAAATTTAGCATTTACATCTTGCAAAATGAAAAGTTCTGAATAAATTGATGTGCTAAAATTATGTTTGATTCCATTTCAAAACAAATATCGACGCAAAAAGTTTGTTTTTCAACAAGATAACGCCAGCATTCACACAAGTAACGAGACTAAAGCTTGGTTTGAAGCTAAAAAAAATCGAGCAAATGTGGTAACCTGCTCGCAGTACAGATTTGAATCCTGTTGAAAACATCTGGGGAATCATTGTAAGACGTATCTATGCTGACCAGAAGCAATATAAAGGTGAGTTTCCACTCATCCGTTTTTGCTACGGGAAAGGGAAAGGGATGGGAAAATTAATTACTTAAGCATGCGCAGTGATTAATTTTCAAAATTAAATTATAAACTGCGCACGCTTACGTGATTAATTTTCCCTTCCCATTCCCTTTCCCGTAGCAAAAACGGATGAGTGGAAACTCACCTTAACTCTGTGGCAGAGCTAAAAGAAGCGGTATCAGAATGCTGGGAGGATATGGAGCCAAAATTGCTGGAAAACTTGGTGGGAAGTATGCCAAAACGAATTTATCTAGTAATTGAGCGCAAAGGAGGTCCAATCGAGTACTAAAAATGTGACAAAAACATTTTTTTTTGATAGTTTTGTTAAAAAATGTGAACTGCGTCTATAGAAAATAGTCAGCTATCTTTTGAATTTAATTCATTTATGATTGACCTATTTTCAAATTTGATATTAATTTTTGATAATTTTCATTACTTTTTGATATTTTATTTATAATTTATTGCAATGCTCTATAAAAATAAAGTTAAGTACATTTTTAAGACATAATCCACATGCGCCTATAGAAAATGGTCACAGTGTAGAAAGCTATTCCCCCTCCGTCACATAATCTAACCGAATTAATTACTCTACTTTAGAATCTAGTAGACTTTCATCCAATGGGAGAACCTTTAGATTTGTTAAAAAGAAAACACAAAAAAAAAAAAAAAAAAAAAAAACGAAAAAATTGGGGTTTATTTTGCTAAATAGACAACTCCATTCACGTCTAAATATTTTTCGGAATATTATTTTGAATTATTTAACGGTAGTAATACATACATAAATATATATATATAACTTTTTTTTTTTTAACTCTTAAATACTGTAAATATTTAAATTTTAAACATTATTCAAACATGGCATGTAAAATTCACATGACCCAAAAAAAAAAAAAGTTAAGTGCTTCTTTAAGATCGGAAAACATTAAAAAATTATTCAACACTGCAAGAGCATAAGACTTTGCATATTTTGAGGAACTTGCTTTTGCAGCAGCATCAAAACAAATCAAAAAAAGGCGTAGTGCAAGTGAAACCCTAAAATATTATCAAATTTTCTTCGAACAAAATTTTTTATGCAACCAATAATCTCTTTGTCTGCATTTTTCGCTGCAGTAACTTTGCTTGGCACAACTGGCACACTTTAAAGTGCTCGGCTCACCACAAATGCAGTAAACCTCAGTAATTTCTAAGACACAAGAACATTATCGTTTAGCCTCAACATCATTACCAAAAATTATTTTAAAACCTAAATAAACAACGTTAGACCAACAATAAAACACATTTCAATTATCGTATTTCAAATTAAAATGTTATAGTTCAACCGCGTTTTATTGTTTGCGTAAACGGGGTTTTAAACGTCTGATCGAATTTCTAAATTCTATAAGTTGAACACTAAAATATTCCGACAAGAAACAAACAAACAAACAAACAAACAAAAGACAGCAGCGAAACTCTGATAAGACTCTAATGATAGTTTGTAAAAACCTGCAAAACGTCTAACTTTTGGTGAAAACAACGTAAAATCGTTTCATCGCAATTGAAGTTTTGTGAACAATCAATATCTTGCAAGCAACAGATTTTGTGTCAAGAAAACTTACCCTCTGCAGCTAACATCTTCACTTTGATTTGTTTTTTGAATACGTCACGAGCGAGAACGGTGTTTTCGGTTGCCGGGTGAACAGTCTTTTTATGGGAAGAAACAAATACAAAATCTGTTTCATTTCCGATCGCCTTTTTAACTAAAGGACGAAGAACAGACAACGGTTTGTCCATATCAGCACGAGCCATGCCAGCGTACTGGAAAGAAGAAACAGCGCCAGGTGTCATTTGCAGAATCTCTAACAATCGGACTCCTTCCTCTGAACAGTAAAAAAAAAAAATTTTAAGTTGTTGTCATTATCTTTACATAAAAAAAGTTTATTAAAAAATTTACTTTTAAGGTATAAACCAAAATAATAATTAACAATTATAATTAGTTTATTTTAAATTATTAAATTAAATTACTTTAAAATTATAAAT